>NC_034430.1:76448-150369 GCF_002078875.1 Numida meleagris | reverse complement strand
CCCCGCCCGCCCCCTCCGCTCGCTCTCTCTTTCCTCGCACAACACACGCACGCGCCGCCCGGAGCTATGCCGAAGAGAAAGGTACGTGGCACCGCGGGGCCCGCACCGAGGCCTACTCCCCCCGCGTCGTGGTTTGGGGGGGTGGGCAGGACTACGCGCCTCACCCCTCCCTTCCACGCTCCCCCCCACCCACGCCTCCCTTCGGGGAGGTAACGGCCGTGCGGCCTCAGCGGCCGCGGGGGGTGGGGCGGGCGGCGGGACCGTTACCGGCCGCGCGCGCTGGGGCTAACGGCCGGGAGGGGCGGGGCGCGGCGCGGACCGGTCGGAGCCGGCTGCTTTTGGCGGGAGGGCGGGATGAGGGGGGAGGGGGCGGCTCGCCCCTTCCCTCAGACGCGCAGAAAGGGCGGGAAGCGGCCGCGCTCCCTTAGCCCGCGCGCTGCCGCCGCTTTGCCGCCAAAACCGCCGCCCGTGGGCGGGCGCGGGGCCTCCCTGAAGGGGCCCTCCCCGAAGGGGCCCTCCTGAAGGCGGGGAGGGGGGCGCGGCCGCGCTTCCGCCGGGACTCGCGCTGCCCCCTGCCCCGGCGGCCCCGCACGGGGGTGAGAGTGTCCCCCCCCGGGGCCAGCGCCCCCCTGTGGCGGGGCGGACTGGTGTGGAGCTCCCTGCCCCGCAGACCTGTTGGCACAGCTCTTGTTTTGCCCCGCAGGCTGAAGGAGATACCAAGGGCGATAAGGCCAAAGTTAAAGATGAGGTAAGAAGTTGGGCATCTTGAGAAAAGTTGGATCGAGGAACGTTGGGGGGTGGGAGGTGGTGCTTAATTACATCATCAAGAAGCAGGGGTAGAAGGGGTTCCTCTTGCTGGTTGATGCCCTGCGAAGCGTTACCTGTTGCTTTTAAACACAAAAAAACTGCTTAACTCCTGCCACTTAGTAGCGGAGATGTCACCAGGTTATTCCCATGCTCCTTGAGAACTGGAAAATAGCGAATTGAAAACTTCCCAATGTCTTCTGGGATTCCGTTGCTTTGAACTCAGACTTGATGGTTTACATTTCCTCACGCTAAATGCAGTCTTTTCTCTTTTTCAACAGCCACAACGGAGATCAGCAAGGTTATCTGCTGTGAGTATTCTGGGATGGCATGGCATTTTGTAGCTTTGAGCATTACGTACTGCGGCTGTGAGAGCTGTGGGCGTTCAGAGACGCTTTGCTGGGCTGGAAGAAAGACTGGTGTAACAAACTGCCCCATTGTGTGTGCTGGGGGAGTGGCAGGTCACTGACAAATCCAGAAAGTGCTTCGATTTCAAGTGTTTGGATTTTCTCTCCTAAAAGTAGACCAGTTGGGGTGAACATTTGAGCATTTGTGTGTGTTTCTCGTAAAGTAACATTAATAGAATGAGTTTTCTTACACTTTCTTACAGAAACCTGCCCCTCCGAAGCCAGAGCCTAAACCTAAAAAGGCAGCTCCAAAGGTGAGTCGCTGTTAGTGCTGCTCCTGAGACATGAGTAGGAAGCAAGCTTTAGATTCATCCACTGATAGAACTTTGAATCATAGGACTTGGAATCAGAATGGTGGCATCAAGCCCTGTTTGTCATCTCTACAAATACTCACTGCAACTTCATATTTGCATTACGAAAATCCAAAGACTGATAAAATACAGGAAGGCACTTGGCAGTTGTCAGTCTTAAATGTGTGAACGTTGGTGTGTTGTGTTCATTTTCAGGCTGACATCCCATGTTGTTTTTACCGTGCTAGTTTTTGGATTCCTGTGGCTTAATGACTGTTGATAATTGTAATGGTGTGTGTCGTTTACGTTCGACAGAAGAGCGAGAAGGTGCCCAAGGGAAAGAAGGGGAAAGCTGATGCTGGCAAGGAGGGAAACAACCCTGCGGAAAATGGAGATGCCAAAACAGACCAGGTACAACAGCAGCTCTAGCAGAGCGTGTTACATCAGCAAGTTACTATTTTCTATATCAAGCGTAGGCAAGCCTAGGCTTGCAGTGATGAAGATGCATTACCACTTGATTATTTAGAACTGTTGATTATGACATGAACAGCACATCTGTAGATGCAGGAGGCTGTGTTGCTCAGTTGGTAATGCGTTAACGGTTAAAGTAGCTATGTGATAAGTTACTTTTCTGTGTTGTTCTAAGATGCTGTAAACTTGGCACGTCATAAAGCAGCTTTAGGTGGCTTTTCGCAGCCTTAAATTTGGTTTGGTTTAAAGTTATCCTGACAAGATTTCAACTGTTCAGAGAATTGTTACTCAGGAAAAGGAATCATTATTTGTTTGGTGCACGTGTATGGTGTGTATTGACTGGTTCCCCTTTTTCTTTTAGGCACAGAAAGCTGAAGGTGCTGGTGATGCCAAGTAAAATGTGTGAATTTTTGATAACTGTGTACTTCTGGTGACTGTACAGTTTGAAATACTATTTTTTATCAAGTTTTATAACAATGCAGAATTTTGTTTTACTTTTTTTTAAGCTATGTTGTTAGCACACAGACCGCTTTGTTGTTGTGTTTTGAGGGGGGGCAGTGGGGACAAATGTCACTTAGTCTATTTCTTGGAACCTAAATTTTAAAAGTTTACCCCTTCCCAGTTTTTAGAAGGACTCTTCCTAAATAGAGCAGGAAGGGATTCCTTCGTGCTGCACACCTCTTCAGTTTTGTGGACCGGATCAGAGTGAACGGAAGCTCCCAAGATGCCTGTTGCCAACTTCAGAGCTGCAGTTTGCAGTGCCCTCTGCGTTTTCTTTCATGCCCACAGTCTTTGCCTAGAGCCTATCACTCCGAAATACAGCAGAAACGGCATGTTGGGACTCACCGCTCTAAATGCATTGTCAGGTGATCTGGACTTCTGGTGTCTAATTTGGGATATAATAGCTCTAAAAGGAGCTGCATTTCCTCTTTCGTATTGTGGATCTTCAGATTAAGGAATCTGCAGTTTTAATTTTTCCTCGCAAAGTCAGGGTAGATTTGTGAAGAGTTGTTAAACAACATGCTAAATGTGAAAGTGTCCACCCTCACTCTAAACGTTTCCCTCTACAAGTAAACAAAAATGAAGATTTGTCGGTTTTATAGCAACTTTTATGTTTGGGTAGTCCATGAAGGGAGGGGAGTTTGACAGTTGTTGTAAAATGTTGCAGATTGTAGCCCATGTCCTGCCTAAATTACCATGATTGTTTATGAAAAGTACCTTTAATAAAGCTGGATACGGTTTGGCTTGGACTGTTCTTAATGCCTTCCTAATTTCTCTTGCCATTATTTGATCTCTAATGTGGTTATAAGAATTTAAGTATCTTAATTCAGATAATTAACTCGGTTTTAATTCGCAAGTGAAAAGCAGAATTTTTATACCTAAGAGCTAGACAAGGTAACTTTGCTGCTGGGTGTTTCAGAAGCCTTGACTTAATAGGAGGCCCAGACTGAAGCATGGATGGGGATCTACGGAGATAATTTATCTTTGTTTTTGTTTAAAAAATAGCATCTGCCATGTGATAACTACACAAAAAGGGGAAGAACATCACAGTCTTTCAGTTGCTACAGAGAAAAATGATTTTGGTCGTGTTTCCTTCTAGTGAAACTGGAACTAGCGCCATAAAACTGATTGTGTTGGATTTCCAAGCTCTAGCTTAGACGTCGTTGCTTCTGCTAATCAAGTGCAGACTTTGCTGTGGTAGTGACTAAGCAGGAAATAAGGTTTGTTGAGTGAAAATGTAGCATTTTTATAGTCACTGCTTACTGTAAAGAACTTAGACAAACCAAGACCCCTCACTTGTAAATGTCTCCTTCAGCGATTTTATGAGATGGAAAAAATATTCTATCTTGACTTGGTTTTCCCTAGGACTTGAATGTCAGTTCCTGATGAAGCAGTGACCTGTTCCAACCTGTGCTGTTTTGGGAAGGGAATCCAACAAAAGCAGGGAGGAGTTTCAAATCAAAAAGTACTCTGTGTCTACAGTACTAGAAGTATTCTGGAGTACAGAAAACATTAAAATGTACCAATAAGAACTATTTTTCCATCTTGTATGGTGATAGCTGGAACATCTTACATTTGCCCTAGCAGAAATAAGAAAACTAGTGAGGTTTAATAATCTCGTACATACCCCACTCAGTAGCAGCAGTGTAGAAAGATGACAAAATTCCTGCCAACTTGAGTGACCAAATAGTGGGATGCAGCTATTGAAAGGCTGCAAAGAGGTGGGTAACATACCAGGGCATTCTCCAAGAGGTGCTGCTTGAGCCCCTGGGACATGAGTGCAGGGCTGAGGTGTTGGGGCCAAGTGGAAAGGAGCTCAAGGGTTTGCAGATTGATGAGAAGGCACTCAGATGACAGTGACACTGGTCTGGTCTGATCTGCCCTGTCCTCCCGAAGAGGAGCTGATTGCTCACCTGAGTGAGGACTGATGGAGAGTTTGGAGTTGCATTTCCCACCGACTCTGAATTCTCAGGTACAAAGCAAGTCCCAAGGTTGTGGCATGGTCTTGGACTTGATCACAACCTGCTGTAAATGCTCTCTGGAAAGCAAATTGGAGGTTTTACCCAATAACAATGTAATTACATTAACAATTAAATGCTTTAATAATAATGTAAGGATGAAGGAATCTTCAGCTATCCTACCACGTGCCTCTTGGGGCCCCTGAACAAAGGGAACGAGCAGTTCCAAATGAGCTGAGTTCTGAAGGGGTTGCTGCTAGCTGGGATGTCAACTGAAATGCTCCATTGTGCTGAGAACAAACCTCTGTGGTTGGCAGGCACCTTCGCTGGGTTCAAAGCTCTCTGGGTGATCTGCATCGCGGTACGTGGAGGAACTGCCCCTCTGCGCAGTGACACATTGGGTGCTGCAAGATTGGAATCTCTTGCTACATCTGAGGTGTTTCCCACTGGGCATGCCCTTGTGCTGAAAGTGGTTTTGTGTTTTTTTTTTTTCTTTTTGGGGTTGACATAACACACAGAGCTCATCCCTTTCTCCTTAAGCATATAGAGGGTAAGAGATGCTGAAGATGGTAAATCCAACTAATTAGTTCTATAAATTAAAAACTAAAGAGCAGACAACACTGTGCTGCAACCCGTGCATGTTTAGTGGTTAGAATAGCCACAAATCTGCATCTCCAGCTGCCAGAATGCCTTAGGCTAAAAATAATTTTTTCTGTCAAATCATAACCACTTTACAAGGAAAACTGTGTGTAATCTGGAAATGTGATTTCTGCAGCTGGGTGCTGGTCTCTTGAGTGGCTGAGGGTCAGTGATGAAATTTTGGAAGGCTGGAACCCTGGTAATGTCCAAATCACTTCACTTGAGATAATTATGTCTTGAAATCTGTGCTGTGTTGTTAGAGTAGCGCTGGGTGCATTGGATGTGCCCTGTGCTTAGAATAAGACACAAAAGCTTTTTGTCTTCCTGCTAATTAGCTGAGTTCTGAACATCCACTGTCAATTTGCATGATTCTTTTTCTTGTTCTGCTTTGATACCTTTCCCACTTTTGTTTTATTCATCCTCAGAACTTGGTTTGCAAAAGTGATGTACAGGGCTGAACCTGTTGCTTGGATTTGCTGTCCTGCAAAGGAGAACAGCTGCATCCAGGATCCTGAAGCTCACCACTGAACAGGAAGGCGAACAAGTAAGGTTCAGCGTTTCTGGGCAGGCTTTGCATTAGTCTCTGCGTACTTGTGTGGTGTAAAGCCATCTAAGATCAGTAGCTGTGCCGCTAAATTGTTTCTCAGCTTATTTTTTTCACTGCAAAGTGTCTGGGAAACAGAACCAAGCTCCATTATTTTTTTCTCATTTATTTGCATTAAAGCGGGTTGTGGGCTAAAAGAAAGCACGAGAAGTGGACTAGATTGTGCTGGGAGGACTCCCCAAGAAGGACAGACTCGTGCCCTGCTCCTCCCAGTACAGTGCCCTTGGATTAACAGTTCAGTTTTAGAATAACGCAGTCCCGCAGCAGTTTTCATCTTGTGTTCACAGAGCTTAATTATATTCAGAGACAGGAGCACCTCAGCCAAGCCCTGCCATGGGTGGTATGAAAAGGAACAAGGATGGGAAAGAGACCGCATTTCAGTGAGTGCTCACAGCAAATATTGAGTTGCAGGATCATTTGTGTCAGGCGAATCACCGAGCTTGCTAGCACAGTGATTTCATTGTCCCTAAATCATCCCAGATATGGCGATGCCATATCCAGGGACTAATATTGCTAACTATAATTTTTGAGAAATGGGGCCTTATCCTGCAGTTCATAAAGATGAAATGGAGATAGAGTTAGACGGACAATTTACAATGCACCTGTCCTCTTTTGCAGTGGGTGGGAAGGACTTGTGACAGCAGCAGCTGATTCTGAACAGAGTTTGAAGCTGAGGGGGAGATACCAACTGATAAAGCCTTGGTAAGCTGAGGTTAGGAATATTTCTGATGTGCAAGATATATATATACATATTTACATATTTGTATTCTCCAAGAGATGCTGCTTGAGGACCTGGGACATGAGTGTGGGGCTGAGGTGTTGGGGCCAAGTGGAAAGGAGCTCGAGGATTTGCAGATTGATGAGGAAGGCACTCAGATGACAGTGACACTGGTCTGGTCTGATCTGCCCTGTCCTCCCGAAGAGGAGCTGATTGCTGTGGGAAGGGCAGCTGACCTGAGTGAGGACTGATGGAGAGTTTGGAGTTGGATTTCCCACCGAGTGTGAATTCTCAGGAACAAAGTGAGCTCTGAGGTTGTGGAATGGTCTTATATATATATATATAATATGCATGTATATATGTCTTTGTGTAGGCAGTCTTCTGTGTTGTTGTTGTTGTTTTAAACTATCTCCTTGCAAACAGAATTTTGAGGGTACCAGAGAATGTAGGGTGTGACGGAGGAGACAGCAGCAGAATACATCAGGGAAAACTTCCTGAATGTGATATCTACAAAATGCACCAAAGCCTCCAAACAAGAACGTTTCATTGTCTGAGGTGCTTAAAACCAGACTGGAGAATGTATTAGGAAAATGTGTTAAAAGGAGAGGACCTATGCTGGCTGCAAATAACCAGATGTCACGTCTCCTGGGCTCCACCTTCCAACCCACTGCAGGAACCAGACTTGGTGTTCTTCTACCAAATACTTAAAACCCAAATGTCTAGGTTTCCCCTTCTAGACGGCAGATTTCGTAGTGGATTTCATTTGGTGTTACTCAGTAAACGCACTAAATTGCTTTTTGGAGTCGTTTGTTTGTTTTTTCTTACTAGAGATAATGCATGAGATTGTCACTGTGATTTGGGTATTTGCCGAATGGGTTTTGCTGGAGCACTGCGTGGCTGGAAATGCCCGGGTTTCCCTGTCACAGTGTGACCCGATTAGCTCCCTGTTGGCAATCCATCCAGAAATCCAGGAAGGAAAATTCCATTGATACTGAGTTAGTTTCTCTTGCGAAAATAGCCGTGGTTTCGAGAGTAAGCCGAGCTGGCAGGGGAACACTGCGTTTGGCAACGTCACCTTCTTGCCACATCTCAGCAGCCTCGAGGATTTAGGCAGTGCTCTTTGGTTCATTACCACATTTTGGTGGACGACGTATTCCTTCCCTTGGCCACAAGGTGGTACCAGGAAACACAGAATCAGAGTTGGAAGCCAACAAACGGCAGGCCGTGTCCGGGTGCAGTGTTGATGTGCGCTCTTTCCTTTCTGAGAGAGGGAGGAATGCTCCTCCACCATCCTCCACAGCCATGTGCCAGCTTCAGAAGATCCACGTTAGGCCAGTGGTAATCACCTGAGCAGTGAGTCTCCTTTTGGATCCTTTCAAATGTTTCCATCCATCCACACTTTCCAGTTTTTGTTACGCCTTCGCTCAGTGCCCACACAGCGCTCAGTTCACTGCCAGTGTGAGGTGTACCTGGCATCTCACGAGGCGTGGTGTGGCAGGGCTTTGAACATAGGCCTCCCAGATTTCGTTTTAACAATCACTGGGCCATTCCTTTATTCCTCAAGCAGTTAGTGCAGCTCCTGTGACACAGGTCCCGAACATGTAAGCCTGAGCTCGTTATCCATCTCACCTGTCCTCAGCTGGAGAAGGGGTACTTTATCTTGAACCCAGATTGAAAAAGCTATTCTATAAGCCTAGTCAGTTTTAGGCTCATTGGCACAAGCTGCTTTATGTCAGATTTGCTGAATCTTCAACCTAAGATGATTGTATTGTACAAAGAAAGAATGCTTAATGAAAAAGCTTCCTGTACTTTTTGTCATGTCTCCCTTTGCATTTGTATGCCAGCATTCGGAGTGCATTTGGTTTTTCCCTACTAAATTTAGGAGATTGTAAAATTCAGTGCTCACTTTGCTATCTAGCAACTTTTAGCAGCATTGCACTAATGCGCTTGTCTGCTCTGTCAGAATGACATCCTACCATCTGTATTGGGCTGAAGCAATACCACCACTTGCAGAGAGCTCTTTGTCCTTAACCTTGTACGTTGTGAAATACCTCAGTCATTGGGTTATCTCCTTCTAGCACATGCTTTCAATGTTCACCTCTAACGAGGAGCAGTGCACAAAGCTGGAAAGGAAGTGGCTGCTTACAAGAGCTGGAGAGATGGCATGTGGAGCACTTGACACACTCATGATACTTCCTTGAAGATGAGCCCCTGGTAAGCCAAACTTGTAATTCCTTTTCTTCCTTTCTCAGTAGCTGATCTGGGCAGAGATTACTGCGGTCAATGGATTTATTGGATGAAGTGGGCAAAGTACCGCCCAGAATTACAAGAAGGCAAGGGTTTCACAAATGCTGTGGCATGAAGATACAGCAACACTGAGATCAGTTGTTTCAGAGACATCTGAGTGAGCACTGTGCTGGAAAATACAAGATTTTATTCACGTGTCTCCATTAAATTGGCATTGTCACAATTCCCTGCTAATTCGTAGATAATAAACCTACAGTGATTATTTAATGATGAGCAAAATGACCGGACCAGAGTCCTTACCACTTGTGTGGGAATGCTTAAGGAGTTTGTTTTATTGATTAACTCATGAAAGGAACAATTTCTATCAGCAAAGCAAGGATGGGCCAGCCATAAGTTGCACAAAGTGCTTGTGTTTGAAGGGCGAAGGGAAAAAAAAAAAGCAAACTCAGACCAGATTAGGCCCTTTCTTCCTATTATTCACTGAGGTGGTGAGCCTCACAGCTGCCTCAGTGGGCTTACCAGGTGGGCTGTAGTGTATTGGCCTCTGCAAGCTTAGCTTATATACAGTGCCTGGCTTGCAGAGGTGAGTAACCAGATTGCAAAGATAGTACGCCCCAATGTCACCCCAAGGTCCTTCACACACTCTGTGTGTGCTCAGCGCTGTGTGCATGGTACACCGCCTTTGTGCAGTGAGAAGTGCAATGACCTCTTTTCTGATATCCAAGGTGTGGAGTTCATGCCCGGAGTGAAGGAAGGGTGCCTGAGCACGGAGCAGGTTGCCTGTCACAGAACCACACACACACAAGGACGGAACTGTGGCTTCTTTGCACTTGTGTACCGCTGGCGCAGCAGCAGCTCTCATGCACAGCAGTTATGTAAGTCTCCATGCAGTACCCCGCTTTACTCACAAGAGGGATTCTTCCCATTTTTGCCACCTCACCAGCACTGGTTCTGCTGCTTTTTAGTGTTTCTGACACCCCCATCTCGCAGGGTCTGTATCTGCCTCTCCTGAAACGTTTCCGGCAGCAGAAGAGCTCGTGCCAAGAGTGCACTGGTATCCTGCAAGAAGGGACGTTTATCCACTGGTAATTGACTCCCATATTAATTTCCAAGGAGCTGGCAACAGCTGCCAAAAAACTGTTTCCATCTCTGTTAATCAATATTGCCTTTCAACAAGCATGTGGTGTTACAGAGTGCTAGCTAATCGCACTGTGTTCCTTGTATGCTGTAACATACTCCAGTGTCCTTATATTTGATAGAAGACTTTTAAGTTAAGTAACATTACACTGAGTGTTATTTATTATCCACTCCCAACACGCTGGCCTTGTTTCCACCATACCTCGTGCCAGGATGCTGCCACAGGTCGTTATCTCTAACATTATGTTAGCAGCTTTTCACACTAGGGGAGAAAGTGATTCTGTGCAGATTTTAAACAGATTGATAAGGTCTGGTGGGACTTTCGGGAGCAGTGTTGGGAGCATACATCTGATTTCCTGCAGGAAAAGGGTGAAAGAAGCCTCTGCCTACCTTGCAAACACCGCCCAAGTCTCTAATTTTTACTGTCATTGAAGTCAGCAGCAAAACACAAACTGCCTTCCAGAGCTGGAACACACTGAAATGCTCACTGCCTCTAGCAAAACCTTTATTGGCATAAAACACCTTCATTGGTAGAAAGCAGTGTGCACTGAAGCCTTTATTTACCCACCGGGTGACAAAATACCCTGTACAACTTTACAGCTGAGCAACACCATCCTTGTCTCTTTAGGGGTGCAGAGGGAAGATGCAGCCCCAGTGTAACACAGGGGTTGCTTCTGACCACATGGAACCTTGCAGAGTTTGAAGGAAAGAAGGTAAAAGCACTCTTCTTGCTTTTCATCTTAGAAAACCTGAAATGGTCTTTTCTGAGCAGTTCTGAGAGTGGCAGCGAAGGGTCAAGCACACCCAACAAGCAGGCAGGCAGGCAGGTTGTTGGTGTGCTGGCATGCTTTGGTGCTGAATGTGAGTGCTTAAACGGTCACTGGAAAAAGTTGGTCTTCTCTCATCAATGGAGGTGTAGGAACTGCAGAGAAAGTGAGAAATGCACCAAAGAACCAACCTTGCTTTTTTGCAGTGCTTTATGGTGCGCTGGGACACGCAGTACTGCAGGACACATGGGAGCCACGCTGATTCCTGTCGCTAAAGGAAGAAGGGACCTCTTTGCCACATCCCTTTAGAAAATCTTGCTCGTACTGTGTCTTCTTATGGAATAGAATTGGTCACCATGCCAGAATGTTTCCAGGTAGGATCGCTTCTCATCCTTTAGAAGTTTATTTCTCTGCTTATTTTTGCAACGTAGCTTTTCAAGGCTGGATGTGTGCTGAGGTCTGTTTCGTAAGAGGGCTAAGGAGTAAAACACTGACAATCATGATTCTGAATAAATCCGATATAAAGTTGCTTTATAGTTTCCGTGGCTCGGGGTCTGCAGGTTTGTCATCAGGACTTCTGAACTGCACTTCCCATTTTGAAATCGTTTTGTTTTCTAACTTTGCATAACGGCATCCCAAACTGTGTGATGGAGTAATGAGGAGCAGGTATTTGTGTGTGCCCTTGGTTAAGCAGGATGAGACTTGTTCAGCTGCGTGCTGAAGGCTTGAGCCTAGAACAGAGGAGTGACATTTTCCTCTCGCCAAAGCTGGGTTTCTGTTGAAATGTGGTTTTGCTTTCAGCTGCCAGATTCTCCTTCCTGGTCTGGAGAAACCGGGACCCGCGCATCTCCGTTTGCTCTGTGGGCAGCACGAAGTGGAGGGAATCTATTTGTACACACTTAAAAGACCCATCACTGGCTTAGTTCTTAAACCCAAAAGAGCAGTAGGAACAGGCTGCACACAGCACCTTTGCTCACTCAGCTTTCTCCCTGGCTAGGGGACAACGAAAACAGGCCTGACGGTTTCCCTTCTGTTTACAGTTTCTAAGAGTTTTCTCTTTCATGTTGTCACTTCCTCGAATAGTGCTGCAATGAAATGAACTACAAACATACCCAGATGCTAATTGAAAACAAAATGTACCAGAGCATAGCTCACACTAAGTAACTTATTACATGTGCTGTACGCCTGCTCTAAAAATCTCCCCTCAGTGGAAAAGTAAAGCAACTGCTTGGATTTTGTATGAGTTGTTGTGAAAGTCTTTTTCACTTGTTCTCCTTTCAGAGCAGGAGCTGGAGCCGCTGGCACCCAAAGAGTTCTGCCCAGGTGTGTGCTCGCCTTCAGCTCAGAGCAGCAGAGCTGGTGACACACGCACTGCACAGCAGCTTGCAGTGCATGGGAAAGGCTGAGCTGAAAGGATGGATGGGCTGGTGAGCAGCTCCTCCGAGCTCCTGGGGTATGACAGTACCAAATGCAATTGGTCAGAGCGTTATCAGACTCGCATAGTTCGAATACCAAAAGAGCAAGTCACCTTCCACTCTCCCCTTAGCCGGCGTCAAGAAGAGATGTCCAGGTTTGCAACAGATTACTTTCTCCTTTTGTTTGGATGTGAAGGGTTTCATTCTGCACAGAAGCAGGAACAGACCCCCACTCATTGATTTGCATCCAGGAAACGGAAGGTAACTGATATCAGGGAGACCGGCAGGGTGATTGTATCCATGACAACCAGCAGATATGGCCTTGCTGCCTGGCAGCTCTTCCCTGGTCACCTCCTCTGCCTTTCCAGCTCCAATGGGTCCCTCTCCTTGAGGTGCCTCTTGGTGCAGTTCAACGTTCCTGAGAGATAGCTGCCAAATTCCCAAATGAAGTGAGGCAACAGCTTAATTGATTCTCATCTCCATCAGCAGAACTCTTCCCCGAGTTGAGCTGCATGTGCTTCCACCAAGGACTCCCTGGCAGCCCTGAAGGAGGCTTCAGGAAATCTGGTCCATGGAGGAACGGCGTGATTTGCAGGAGCACTGCACAGAAGCAGGCCGGGCTCAGAACCAGCAGGCAAAATGCAGCATGCAGTGCAAAAGCATTTCAGACACCTTAACAAATGCAAGAATCAGTGAGCTGAGCAAGGCAGCGCGATGCTCACCTCTGCTGGAAGTGTTGGCAGAAGTTAAACGTGTTGTTCTCTGAGCAGGAGTTCAACCTGCACGTGTCCTTCCAGGAGGAGAGCTGCCTGCACTGCGGTCCCCGAGGATTTCCTCACCCCTTTGCCTGCTGGGGTGTCCCTCCTGCATTCTGGACCTGCCCTGGAGAATGCTGCCATGTGAGGCAGCTGCATAGTGGTGAGGAACGGAAAGAAATCTGTCACAAAGGAAAAAGCAGTTCCACTGCTGAACCCAGCCAGAGCTCCTCATTTGCAGGGCTCCTGCTGTGTATCTTCAGTGTGATGTTTGAACCGCGGCGAGGAAAAATGTCTCCCTGGGATCAAAACAAGGTGATTTATCATCTCTTCCTCCGCACTGGAAAAACAAAGCAGAAGAGGCAAGGAAACAAGAGCCTGAACTGAGAGCTGGATGTTAGAGGACAGGACACGGAGTTCAAGTTCTGTTCTGATGATCTATTGAAAACGTGACTCAGTTTCCCTATTAGTGATGGGGTTAACAATGAACTGATGAGTGAATCTTAAAAATGCAAAGAAGGCTGCTGTAAACTCTAATTAAATGGCTCTCTGAGTGTATACACAAAGCAGATTACAAGAGTCTGTCTTTGTAAATGGCAGCAGGCATTTGGGATTCGGCTTGTGTGTTCTCATGCCTGCAGTCTCTTTGCATTTCCTTATATGTGTAAAAGCAGCATAGCGTGAAGCCCGCAGTTAAAGAAAGATGCTCCCTAGCTCCAGGAGGAACAGATGGATACTGCAAGCCATGGGAGCACCGCACAGCCAGGTGGAGAATCACTTCCACGTCTTTCAGTGTAGCGAGTTAAAGTCGGCCTCCGGTCGTGTAGATAAGGACCAGCCTCGATACTTCCGCTCTGGAAGTGCTTCTCTGGGGATAATGGGCTTAATGAACGTTGTCAGCCTCCCCGAAGAGGAGAACATTACAAACCAAAAGCCAGTCAGCTTGCAGAGGCAAAAAAACAGCTACCATTGTACTTGAGGAGGATTTGATTCTTTTAAAACCAAATGAAAGCAACATTTCAGCGTTTTGGATTGTCACCAGACGTGATACTGATTAACGGGGCTCCAGTTATCTGGAAGTCTCTGTTTTTTGTAGCAGCAGCCTACACAGCAGTGCAGAAATCCTGCTCTGCAGCCATCTCCAAAGTGTCAGTACATAGGTTTTAATCACTGTGTTTAGCCACGACACTTACCCAAACAGCAGGCTGTGCTGTGCTGCGCCACGTCACACCGCAGAGCATTTCTTGTCCCCTGCTTTCAGGGCAAGGGGTGCTTCTATAGCTGCTCTTTGGCTAGAAAATAAACACCAGGGGAGACCGCCACCTCGTTTTGCTCACCCAGACATCCTCCTCCCCCAGACCTACCAGAGGTGTGCTGTGACACGTCGCATCCTGTTCATCTCCTGCGCTTCAGTCACAGTTTTCGAAGGAAGGTCGGTCTGCAGATCCATAGCATTGCTGCTCTGAGCACCATAGGTGGGGACCAAGAGACCCTGAGGTTGCCCACCCAGCCCTGCTGCTGAGTTGCTGTGCTGTTGCCTGGCCTTCTGGGGGACACTTGTGTAATTTTGAGGGTACTGTAGAGCTTGCTCAGCAAAATTCTCTGCTAGCCTTTAACAAAAGTAGCTGCACAGATGCAGGGAGTAGTCATGCACAAGTTATTTGTAGTCTCCTCAGTATCTTTAATTTGCTGTTGTACGAAAAGAATTAGGCAGGATAGTCTTCTGTTCTGCTGGAATGACACCCATGGGTGTAGAGCTGTCCATTTCTCCAAGTGTAAAAGATGTCACTGCTCCAGAAAGCTTCACGGTTCCTGTGGTAGCCAAGCTCCTGGGCAGCCTGCCTGGCATCCTGCTGCGACACACGAAGGACTTTCTGCATCTCCACAGACCTCCCAGGAGGGGGGTGCAGGGATGCAGCAGCCGTGGGTTCCTTCCTTCCTTCCTTCCCTCACTGAGTTCCCACCACCCAGCCCCAGCCCACCCTCACCATGCCCCTCCGTGCCACATCTCCAGGGACAGTGACTCCACCACCCCCGGGCAGCAGAGCTCCAGGTGCACCAGGATGTGGCACAGAAAGGTCACCTTCATGGGACTTGGCATGAAAGCACGGCAGGTCACTGAGAGCTGTGTCTCATTTTGTTCTCCTTCCTACACACACTTCTCTATGCATTCCGAGCCCAGACCTGGTCGGCATGCACGCAGAGCAGCTGGAAATCCGGAATGGGAGCTGCATTTTGCAAACAAATGTAGAAGGTAAGTGAGATGCCAGCACTGACATCATCGTGTTATCGATGCCATTTAAAACAGGTTGCAATCTGCAGCAGCTGGAGGAGGGATGCGAGCAGACGGCACGCCATGTACCGAGCAATGAGGGGAAAATTATGGACAGCTTTGGAGCTGAATGAATAACTCTCCGCAAGATCTGCTTCAGCTTGCTCCAACAGTAAGTGACATCAGTTTAATTGGCCTCACTTAGCACCAGCCTGGTGGCTCTGTGTTATTTAATGCCTTCATCTGCGACTCAGCGCTTACAGCACAGAGGGGTGCTCTGAGCACAGGCAGCAGTGCCGGGCTCACGCGCTTTCTGTCACCGTGGGAATTTCTTACATAGGATTCCCCCACGTGTGAGAAAGATGGCCCCGATGGTGGCTTACAGATTAGCTCTGAGCATTGTGAAGATTAACTGGAATCTCTCATCGTGCTCTGTCCTAGTTCAGCTTTCTTCACCTTCACTGCCTCTCTGATCAGCTCATGGCATTCGGGCCGCACAGGGACAGCGTCCTGGGACAGTGCCGTCGGAATACAACACCAGAGCTGTGCATGCTTTCCCTTGGGCTCGTTAAATGATATTTCAGCCACACCTTGGTGAAGTCAGCCCTTAGCAATGCATCTTTTGACTTTTTTTTTTTTTTTGGTAACAAATCGTTTTAAAGAGAAATCTGAAAACGCAGAGCTTTGGATTTCAGTAAGAAGTGAGAAGGCAACTTCTCCTGTTTGAGAAACCTAGCAAATCCAAACAGCGATGGATGTGTTTTGAGCGGTCGTGCTTACCGCACTATTCCTGCGAGTGTCTCCGAGCACCGAGGCGAGGCGGGCAGGGGTTTGTTACCCGTATTCAAGAGGGGGAGGAGGGCACCGCGAGCAGCGCCTCGTCTCCAACTGAAGAATCCAAAGGTGCGTGCGGATGCACGCACACGGTCTCCGTCCTTCGACCAACGTCGCAGCCCGAGGGAACGGCGCGGGGTGGGAGGGTCAGACGGGGCTTAGGGAAAGGCTCTGCACCAGAGGGCGGTGGGCACGCAGCGGGCTGCCCAGCGAAGCGAGTGCAGCGCGGAACTCAGGGAGCTACGGCTCCCCGAGAGCGGCTCGGAGCCGCCCCGGAGCCGGGCGGAGCCGCTCCGCCCCCCGCCCCGCCCCGCCGCTCCCGGCCCGGCCCGGGCAGCCGGTGCCCAGCGCGGGGCTCCGAGCCGAGAGGAGCCGCGCCCCGCGGGGCTGCCCGCCGCCAGCATGCCGCTCGCCCAGCTGGCTGAGCCCTGGCCCAACATGGAGCTGGTGCAGCTGGACACGGAGGTGAGCGGGGCAGCGGGCGGCGACCCCCAGGGGTCTCGCGGAACAAAGGAGCGCCCGGCCGGCCTGCTCCTTCCTTCCTTCCTTCCCTCCCTCCTTCCCTCCCTTCTGCCTCCTTCCTCCCTCCATTCTCTCCCTCCGCTGCTGCCCCGCTGCTCCGGCTGAGCCCCGCGGGGTCGAGTAGCGCTGCGGCGCGGCGGATCGCTCGGAGCTGCCGGGCTGTCGGCTCCGCTGCTCCCTTCGGTTTCTCAGCGCGAGCGGTGCGCGCACGGTTCGGCGCTGGGGGCTTCCCCCGCCCGCTTCAGCGCTGCCCAGCTGCCGTCCCGCGTTTCTCCGCTGGATGCGGGCGCTCCGCTCCTTCCGCTTCGCTCTTAACGGGCCCCCCCAGCCCAGGTGCGCGCGGGTTGCATCGCAGCCGCCGCAGAACGCGGGGACCGCTCGCAGCCTGTTCCCCGCTGCCGGGCGGCCGAGGTGTGCGCGCAAACCTCTCCTCGCCCCAGCGGCAGCCGGCAGCTTTCCGGAGAGGTTCGCGTGGGTTTTGTCCCGCTTCGCTCGGCCCCCGCTGCTCTCCCATTTGAGACCGTTCTGCACGTCTACCCCTCCTACCGCACCTAGGGACATCACAATGGGTAATTGATCAAATTCGCTTATTCCTACCTAAAATTATCTCTTGAGGAAGCTGTGCTGGGAACAGAGGCCAGGTTGCCCAGCTGTCACAGCCGGATGGGGGGGCTGGGCAGCTGCGTCCCGTGCCGTGCGCTCACCTCTGCTTGGGGCGTGAGGTTGTGCCTGTGCTCTGCAGGGACCGGGTTGTGGTCCTGAGGCCATAACATGCTCAGAGGCCGCTGGGTGTGCTGGGAGGGTGAGAGCCGGAGTGTAGTTGTGATTTGTCTGGAAAACAAACTCAGAGTGGGAGGGAACTGATGCCGGTGCCCGGGGTGACGGATGCCATCACCAGGATTGGTGTGTCACTTAATCCTGGGGCTCCGGGTGCCAGGTGGCGGCTGTGCCAACACCGCGACATGTCCCCTGGCTGGAAGCAGCCACAGGGGCACGGCGCATTCATCAGCCAGGGTTCCCCATGCAGATCGTGGCAGCAGTGAGGGCTCCTCTCCCCATTGCGTTAGTTATGGATGTGTAATCTGTAAACTGCAGCTGCAGGCTGCCTTCCCCCAGCTCACCTTGGCCAGGGCTGGAGGTCAGCAGTGGGGTCAGGAGCAGTGTGCTGGTGCCAGAGGGCGGTCCTTTCGCGTCAGTGCTGTGCCAAGTGGGACTCCGGCAGCTCCGCTCCCTTGGGCTTCAGGTGACCGGTGCGCTCGGCAACACCGGCGTTCTGCACCTCTTGGGCCTGGCTGCCAGCAGCCAAAGCCGACCCTGTCTATGAGCGGCAGAGAGGGACTCGGTGGGAGTTTTGTGCACTGTGAGGTTCCGTTTGCCGGGGGCAGAAAGGTTTAACCTCTGTGGGGCAGGGTGGCACCAAAGAGAAACCAAAGAGACTTTTCTGGAATGCGTTACGTAAATCGCCTGGGATCGCTGCCATCGAGGTGTAAAGCTGGCTTCCTCCAACCTTTGCTTTCTGAGTCATGGAGCAGAGGTGCCGGCACTGAGCTGCGGAGGCACCAGATCCGATGTGTCAGATTTGGGGTTTTTCCACCATTCTCCAGGAGCAGCTGCTGGGTGCCAGTCACAGCCGGAACCCGCTGTCCCGGAGCTGTGCTGGGAAACCAGTGCGAGAGTGAACGTGTCCTGGGGACTGAGCTCACTCCATCGTGCTTCCTTCTTTTTTTTTTTTTCTTTCCCCCTGCTCTTTCTTCTGCCTATTTGGAATATTGCTTATGTGGTAGAAAAACCTGTGTGGGGCAGAGCACCAGTGACGGAGTGGAGCTGAATGACTGCATCACCATAGCGATGGGAGCTGCCATCGCAGCTGTGCTTGCCTTTAAACTCTTGTCATGTTACACAAACACAGAGCAACACAGCTGACGTGGGATTACGACAAACCCAACCACTTCAAGCTAATTATTTTTGCCTGTATATATGCATCTGCTCATCCCTTACTGAGCAGAAGCTATTCACGAGTAACTATCTTCTTCAAGCGTCTTAGCTGAAAAACGTCAACAGTGATGATGAAAGACAGGGGAGGGAGCAGAGTGACTTCTGTCCACGATGCTCTTTGAGCACTGACTCCTTGTGCATTGGGAATTCTGGAAGGAGGAGCTGGAGGTCCCTGTTTTTGCAGAATTACGTCCTTTTCCCTGGTGCTGCAGGACGACGTGTGCTGGCGGCGCTGCCAGCAGGGCACAGCCCGCGTGGTGCTGCCCAGCCTGACACTTGTCCTCATTACCTATCAGAGCAGCGGTGCCCTGTTCTGTAAGTTGCTTCTCCCTGTGCTTCAGATTATGTGGAATTAAAGGGATTTAAAATGCAAGATGTCCTAAGAGAAATATCTCCAAGTTCAGCCAGGCTGGCGGTTACGCAACCGAGTTCTCTTCCTTTTCAGTACACTTTTCTGCGTGCCATTGAGGAAAGTTCTTAGAGCAGTGTGTGCAGCAGCACTTTGTGTCCCCTCCCGATGCGTGGAGCTGTTCCTTGAGCAGCGTGCCCAGTGCCAGGCCAGCTCTTCCATCCTGGGTGCTCCCAAATGGCTCTCGAATCCCTTATGAGGACATAAAGGCTCTGCTTTTTCTCCAGGGTAGAAGGAAAGCACTTAGCTCCGAACACTGCGATTCTCTCCTCGCAAATCTGCCCAATGTCAGCTCATGAACGTGGTGGTCGCATTAGAACTTCGTCTCTAAGCCTGTCACTCTGCCAACACGTGGATCTGCTCCCAGCTGTGTGCCATGCACTGCTCCATCTGGCACGGAGGTTCTGCTCCTTGTGGGACTCGAGCTGCTTTGGACATAAACAGCCCTCCCAGCGCTGTGGTTTTGATTAGCAGTGACTTAATAATTGTTGATGGGTGACAGCTGAGCCAGTAAACACGAGTGTGTTTCCAAGTCTGGCTATATTCAGCTCTTCATGGAGGATATACATAAACACAAAATCTTACTTCACTCCTTAGATATTCTCTGTGCTGATGGCACCAATAGCTCTGTGTAAACACTGGGGCTGTGCTCTTCTGAGCCTTCGCTGCAGCGCTGTTCCTTCGCTCCGGTTGTTAGCTGCAAACACTCGTGCTCCTAAGGCAGATGTCGGGTTGATGTCCCATTGCTTCTCCAGGGAAGGAGTGTTATCAGCTGCAATATGGTAACAAATAACCAATAAAAGTTCCTCTTAAAACTGGTGTAGAGCAGAATGGCCATGAGGCTGCAAACCGCTCTCTGGCGCTGCTTTGCTGTACCCACCTCCTCCTTAGCTGCATCCTACGGATGCATGGGGAGTGCTCAGCCATCCATACCCCATCTGAAAGTGGCTCCCTCAGTTCGTCCCGGGTGAAATGCTCTCAAAGGCAGTGCCAGTGCCTAGTGTGTGCTAACAGCGGGTTCTCTTCCTTTGCAGAACGGGCAGGCTGCTCCAGAGGAAGGTGGGAACCCTCCGTGCAAGGTAAAGCCGCAGTGGGCCCGAGTCCTTCCCCGTCGCTCTGAGCTGCATGCGGTGTGTGTGCTGGCGGGTGAATGGGCTGAGGACGGCTATTTTTAAATCCTGTAAGCTGCTGCTTTGTAATCTGGATGAGTGTGTGCGGGAGCATGAGGGGCCGGAGTGGGGGAAGAGAGCAGGAAGATCCTTTCTCCCTGTCCCTTTGGTCATCCAAACTCACCTGGGCCGTCCCAAAGCGCTGCCTCAGAGCGGCACGCTGGAGTCGGACAGCAGCCAGAGCAGAGGGCTCAGGTGAGAATCCTCAGAGTGTTTCAGGCCATTTCAGTGCCTCAAAAGCACAAACCCTTCAGGATTTCCGTTTCCAATGTGCACATGCTGTAGCTATGAGGAGTGACGCCACGTGTTTGCTTTGGCTTGTGAGCCCTTGCTGCGTGGATTGTCTGGAGCCTGTCCTGCTCCTCACAGCGAGAACCCCGCTCCGTTGTTTGTGCTAAGCATCGTGGAGGGTTATGGTGTTGCTTTCCCAGTTGGCCACTGTTACGCATTTAGTAAAAGAAATTTAAGCTGAAACCAACCGGCTGCTTCTCAGCTAGGCCTTTTCCAGAAACTTATACTGAACTTCCAGCACTGCCGCTGCGTCTCAGCCACCTGTTCTGCCCTCCTGGGCCGGCTGATGGGCTGGCACCACAGGAAAGCTGGCGTGGGTGGGACAAGCTCAGGTCAACTACTCTGCATGCTCCTCTCCCCTGAGATAATGGTTTTACGGTTCTTCACCATGCCCGCGTCTCTGGCATGAGACAGAACATCTGTCTCTTGTGGTTGGATTCCAGCTGCCCTTTGCCTCTTTGATCATCAAACACTTGGCTGAGCTGCCTTCCTGGTACCGTGGACGCAGGTGTCCTGCTTTGCCCTCTGCTGAGGCACTGTGTCCGTGTGCCTCAGCAATCCCATTTTCAGTCATTTTTAAACGTGCAGAGCCCTCCTGAAATAACCTCTGGTGCATTTTCCAAGTTTGTACAAGGTGTACGTTCTACAAGCATGAAGACAAATGAAATCCCTGCTATAAACACATACCTTACACTTGACTCTGGCACTCTGCGCCAGCTCCAGCACTCCGGATGGGGAGGTGAGCAGGCAGCAAACTCAATATCTCTGTTTTTCTGCTCGCCTGGGAGCCGACGTCAGCAGCAGATTCTGGCGCTGCCTCCTTTTACCTACAGCAAGGACTAAAGAAGGAGAAGGAAGCAGCAGCAAAGACCCAAGGCTGTGTCAGTGAGCGGGAAGCTGCTCAGGATCTCTCCCGTACCCCTCTGTTCCGGCTCCGCTGCTGCCCTTCTCGAGCAGGGGGACAGGAGGCACTTCATGTTGAGTTTGTGCTTTCATCCTTTTGTGGCTCATTCTGTGATCTCTGCTAAAAATAGCTCAAAGCAGCGACAGCGGCGATTCCTCAACGCCCACACGAAGTGCCATCCCTCCCTCTGTCCCCATCAGCGGGATGCTGCCAGAAGCAAAACCTTTGTCTGCTTGGGCAACAACCAAAGAAACCTCGACAAAGAGGAAATCCAAGAGTTCCTCAAAAGAGTTGGGAATTGGGCACCTGGCAGCATGGGTCTCTAACCTCCCATCCCACCTGCTGTTGTGCACTGGGGCCTTTGGGTATGAAGCACAGCAGAATGATTGCAGCAGATGTAGGGAGAGGAGGTCTGGGCTCAGCTTCCTGTGGACCGGGAACAGCCGGGCTCCCCTCAGCCTCCTTCCAAGGACACCTGGCGCGTTTCACAACTCCTGGCTTCTATTCCTGCATGGATTCCCACCTTTCGAGAACAACTGTGGTATGCAAGTCCCTGCAAGTATCGTACCTTGCTGTGTTTATCTGAGTATCTTGAAAATGCCTGCAAGATCCTACAGGTCGGGCAGAGCATTATCTGGAGTGACTGCCTCCCCTCGCATGGTCAGAGCCATCCCAGCAGCATTCCAGCTGCATGGCACCAGGAGTTCCAAGCCAAACCCTCACCTGACAATGAACACAATCCTAAATTGCTAATGCCTGATTCCTTGCTTATCTGGCTGTTCCCCCTGTAAGAGTTTGCAATCTGCCAGGCAGTCCTGGCAGCATCCCTAGAACCAGATTGCTGATCCAACTGCACTGAGCGGGAGAACTTTGGACAAGATAGATGCAAGGGTGTCTGCTTTTTGCTTTTCTTCCTGTTGGGTGGTGTTCAAACAATCTGGTGTTGGCTTTCAGACAGCAGCACTGCCCTTGATGCAGAGTTTCAGTGCAACTTCCCCAGCGCAGCAGAAGGTCTCTTGCATTGCTCCCAGGGCTGCTCTGTGCCAGGGGCTAATTGCCAGCGCCGTGTGCTGCTCCCTAGGGACCAAACCTCATTCTCTTCTATGTTCTCTAGATTTAATTGTCAGGTAGGCTGAAGATCAGTCCTCGTTCAGCTGGGGAATGGCAACAGAGGGCTTTGAAGCCCTCTGCTGGGTGGAAAAACAGAACCTCTCATCATTGGGGTTTTACAGCCAGCGTGGCTGAAGGTTGAGTGCGTGCTCCCTGAAGGTGCCAAGTGTGAGGAATTGTACATGGAAGTACAACACCCAATTAGTGAAATCACTTCATAATGAAGAGCAGAGGAGTGGATTTGCAGCACTGAGTGTGCCCACTCGCTCTGGAGGTAACGCTGGGAGTGCTGAGCACCTTGTTATTGGGTGATAATCACAGTGCGCGGTGAAACCTGGGGAGGTGAATTAGTAACCTCTTCTAGCTCTGCTTTGTACCATAAAAGAGACCTTTGAGACAGGAGCGGGGAGCTGCTGTCGTGCCAAGCACAAGGTGCTGCATCACGGCACAGTGCGTTGGTGCTTGGTCTTGGCCGCGCTCTCCAGCAGCTCGTGTTGCCCAGGCCACACGTTCAGCACTGCAGGTTCCTCCAGCTGCAGGCTGAGCGCAGACCTCACCAACAGGAGAGCGGTGGTGTGATCCTCATCAGCACAGAACACGGCTCCGATCACAGCCTCTTAAAGTGAAGGGTTTTAAAACAAACAAATGGAGTGCTCTTCTTTGAAGCAGAGGCCTGGTGTGTTTGCACAGCTGCTGCTGTTTTCTGCAAGAGTTAGAAAGCTGGTGAGTGTGGGAAAAGACAGGTATCTCAGTAAAGGCGTTCTCTGCCCAGTGCCCCTTCTTGTTGCTTCCAGCTGCATAGCAAAGCATGCTCTTGCTGGTTGGGTCCTCGAGCCCTCAGTGCAGAACAGCACAGCACTGCCTGGAAACCCTCCTGGCCTGGCTGCAGCTATTGCATCTCTCCGCATGCAGCCTTTCAGCCTGGCAGTGGCAAAGCTCTGGGGCGAGCTGGCTGCTCCATGTTGCCAGCTGAAGTCATCAAATGGTTTTGTTTTCAATGCAATGCCCAGCAGCTCTTCGTCCTTGGCAGGGCCGGGCCGTGGTTAACAGCAAGCATCTGAGCTCCTTAAAAACACAGCATCGAAATGCCTGCTCAAGGAGCAGAGTCTCTGTGATGAGCTGCAGGATCTAGTGAATAATTGAAGAGGGGTCAGTTTGCAGGAGTGCCCGTGAGGAAGGCAGAGCTGAGAGCGGCCCTCCCACGCATCAATGTCTGACCGATCAGAACTCTGCTCTGCTTTCTCCTCTTCCATTTACATCCACCTCATTGATTAACATAAATTGCTGCAAGGTCTGTCTCCCAGAAGCCTCTTTCACTGGAAAAAAAAATAACTACACGAAACCTCTTTCGCCATATGGAGGAAACCTGTGTTATCCATTTCCCCACCAAAGTTCAAAGGAGCTCTGAACCATGTGGGAAAAGTCCCTCACGCCTTCAGGTACCAAAAATGAGAGCACTTGTCCCTTGTTTATACTTGAAAGCAGCACAGCTTCTAACGCAGGTCTGGGAAATACTGAACTGACTGAACAGAATCTTTTTGTGCTCCGTAAGCGCTCTGCGATGGGGTGGTATCAATTTCCTCGCTGTAAGAAGAGGCGTGTTTCACTGCTCTGCTCTGGCTGGGTCTGGGCTGGTTGCAGACCGGCAGCGTGCTCGGTGCTTACGGGGAGTGCGGTGGGCTGAGCCGGGCTGGCTCTGTGCTGGGCGTCCGGGGCTCCCGCTGCTGCATGCGGGCAGAGCAATGCTCGGGTCTCTGCAAGCGCAGCAGGGAAAAGAAGTTCCTTAAGATAGCAGTCTGAAAATGTGCTGTCTTCTTGCACATCTTGCAAGGAGAAAGCTCCTCACAGCCTGTGTGGTGGGAGGAGTGTGGAATTCCCGCATCGATGTGATAAAATAGTTTCCACATCCCACGACAACTCCAGGGGCAGCAAGCAGTTCTCGTGGTGAAAGCAGTGCTGTGTTCTCAGTGCTGAGGGCAGCGTGGCTGCACCATGCGCTCAGGTCACGCCTCAGTGCTGGTTCCTAAGGGTGACATTCTGCATTTAGAAAAACGTGGCAACAGGCCAATGTTTTGGTGCTCCTGCTCCAATGAGTCAGGTACCAGCTGTGCGGATGCATGGGGACACTACAGAGCATGGCTTGCCTTGCCGTGGCCAATTTCTACCTCTTCCTTTCTTCAGCCTCAGGCTTTATCCCTTTATCAGCTCCTAAGCCCCATTTTGGGGTGCCATCTGTTCCATGGGTGGTTACGAAATGAGCTCGTTCGGGACTTTGCAGAAGCTCCGAGTGCCACCTGCTGGAGCCTGCCCAGCTGGCCCCAGGGAGCCCGCAGCCTTCTGCCTGCCACATCCCGCAGTGGGGCATGGCAATGGGAAACGACAATGGCACAGGGCAGCCCGTGCCATACCCCTGGGGCCTGCTGCCCCATGCCATGTTGGAGGTCCCACGCTGTCCCTGCTGCTCCTCTCGCTGCCCATAAGCAACAACATCTATTTGTGGCCTCCAGGATTTTGCAGCGTTTCCTTCCTGCAGCAGCTCCCTCCACCTCCACGGAAGAAGGAATGGGTCATTTTCTGGCATACAAAAGAAGTGAACTTTTGCTCTGCTGAAAGAAAGCGGCCATAAAAAAAAAAGAAAAAAACAAACAAACAAACAAACAAAAAAAAACCACAGGTGGAACTGGTCCTAAATACCAAACAGAGTGAAAGTGGACTGTCCTGGTTTGAGTTTTCACTTTTTAGGGATTTGCTTGTAACCCCTTTGCGGGGAAACCCAGGATGGCAGTGAAGTTGTTCCCAAGGGTGACCAAATCAATGTGATGCTGGAGTGCATGCAGAGCAGTGCAGCGCTTCCAGGATGCCCTGGTGCCTGGCATGCATGGTTCTGCGGCAAGAGCTAGTGCGGTAAGGTGACAAATGCAATTCCAAACACCAGTGCTCCTGGTGTGGCGCTGGGGGACATGGTCAGTGGGCATGGCCATGATGGGTTGATGGACTAGGTGATCTTAGAGATCTTTTCCAACCTCAATGATTCTGTGATTCTAAGAGATCAGGTCTTGGGCAGAGGAGTTTTAAACCTGCTTGAGGTTTCAAATTGTTGTTGCTGCTTAGGGCAGTAGGAGGTGCAAGGTTGACACAGTGGCTGTGCCACACAGGGCACTGTGTGGGTATGCAGTGACAACGCACTGCCCCCAGCAGGGCCTGGAGGAGCTGCAGGCGTGCTGGGAACTGCTGGGGGCAGTTTGCTCTGCCGGAAGCCAGCATCACCCGCCTCACCTTCCTGGAAGCTGGTAGGCAGCAAGGCAGCGAGCTACAGTCTGCAGCGACATGACCATCTTGTTGCTTCCTCTTGCATCAAAATGGCTTCTGCCTTGAGGGCTGAGTGTGTTTGTGGCCACACTCCTTTTGTTGGAGCCTCCTCGGCCCCTGGCAGCCCATGCCCGGTGCCCTCAGTGTGCAGGGGACAGACAGCCCTTGGCTTGCAGCAGGGACGGGTGCCTGGCGGGGTTCCTAGGGCTGGGGACATCCCTGACTGCTCCCAGGAGCTCGTGGGGGGCACCCACCAAAGAAACAGAGACACACGGACACGATTCTGCTCAGTTCTCTGCTTGCACACAAGAGCAACAATCAGCCTTGCCCAAATAAGGTCCGTGCATGAGGAGAGGCAGTGGCTGGTGATGTTTCTTTGCTTTGTAAGTTCCCCTTTTTGAGAACCACCACTTTAAAAAGGAAAAAAAAAAAGCAGTTCCAGACAGAGCTGCCACTGCCTCTTTAGTCTTCACAGCAGCAAAAAGTGCATTTGTTTCCTGTGCACCTCCTACTTCCCGTTTGCCCTGAGTTCTGCAGCAGGAGCACCTCGTACCTGATATGGAATAAGGCTTAAACGCAACTGAGATCTCCCCAGGTGTCAAACTCAGATCTTCTGGAAGTGTGATATGGGAAGGCTGGCTGAGCCTGGCTTTCTCCTGCCTCCGTCTCCTGTTCGTGTGCTGTACTGCATGTTCCTGTGAATGCCCTGGCAGTGATACTGGTGTATCTGGGTAACTTCAGAAGCCATATAGGGCATCTACTTTGCATGGATGAAATGCAGATGATCTCTTGAAGGGAACTGGAAGTGAGCACGTGGCTCACTTTTTCCTTACAAGCAGACATTGGGAGAGGATTGGCTCGGAGCCGTAGGACCGAAGCCCTCCTGCAGCCCTTCCGGGGCCCGTGGCTGCGCTGCCCGATGTAAGCGTTCCCAGTTCCCATCTCCTCATCTCCCTTCTGTATCAGGACATCTCCATGTTGGAGAGCAGTGTCACAGTGCAGGAGCTGACCCCCAGCCAGCAGGCAGCATTGCACAATGCTCACCAGATGTCAGTGTGCAGGGCTCATGTGGGGCCTCGCAGCAGTTTCTAAAAGCCCTGATGCAGCAGGATGCAGGTGGCTGAGCTGAGACTCTAGCGTGGGGCAGGGACAAACCAATGGAAGGTGCAGAAAACAGCTCCTTCTGACCCCTTCCCTGGAGAGCTGCAGTCCCGCGCTGAGGGACTGATGCTGGAAACAGCATTTGTGTTGCTCACAACAAGGGCAGCGTAACTTTAGGGATGAGCTGAAGGGGCTCAGCTTCTATGTGCTGCTTCACATCGCTCTGTCTGTGACGTGGGACCCCAACACGGGTCCTCTTGGAAAGCCTGCTGAGATTTGCTGGTGGAAAGAGCCGTGTCTAAGCACTCAGAAGTCATCTAGTGTTGGCGCTGAGTTGCTGGTGTTGTGCAGCCATCGCCACGCAGTGCAATTTCCCCATATGAAACCACAGTTTCCTTTCAGCGAAAACTCCCAAAATACATCCCAGTGACGTAACTACTACTTGGGGTTCTCGTGGCAGTCTGGGTGCTGCAGAGAGCTCTGGGTTCAGAAGCCAGCTGCAAACTATGGGAGAATAGCAGCCTAAAGCGTTGGAGATGTTGAGGCTCCTCTTCCGCAGCAAGCCAAGGATCCAGGAGGCAAGTGTCTAGCTCTAACGAGTCTGCTGTGCACAGCCCTGGGCTGTCTGCTCTGCAGGATGCAGGGAGGAGTGGGAAACCTCCTGCTCACAGAGAGCCGGCCCTCGTCCTGTCTTCATTAACGACTTCTTTCTTGCAAAAGGCATTTCTGATGGTAAAACTGCTTTTCTAGAAGTGTCTTTCCTAGGTGCTGCCAGGATTTGGGGACCAGAGCATGTGTGAAGCAACAGAAACTACGACAGCTTCTGGTTAGTTGTTGATGAATAGGAAGCGAATTGCCAGAAGCATAATCTGTTTCTAGCTCTTGCAGTTTTTTTCTTGCATTTAGATGTGACTGTCTCAACCGTCAAAGTGACAAAACGCGAGCAAAAACAAACCTGTCTCTTGGCTTCTGGCTTGCAAAAGCCTTCCTTAAAAAGGGGCAAGTGGGAAGGAGGACTCGGATTTTGTATTTGGAGCGGTGCGTGCCCCCAGCCCTGGCATGGGATGGGCCATCTGTGCACTGGGAAGTTCACCAGAAGTCATCTCCTGCTCTGACTTCTGCGACTTCCTGCGCTCAGAGCTACTCGGCGCGTATGGCTGTGCTTTTCTTTTCCCGGAGCACGGAGGTGATTTCCCCAGCATGCAGGAATTTGCAAAATGGCCTCCCCTGGGGCTGCAGGCAGGAGATGGCTGCTGTCGTGCTGGTGGGGTGGGACCACAGGACCTGCGTTTGTGCAATGGGTCTGTGCCCAGTGGAGGGTGTCAGGGTGGGACAGCCCTTCCCCACACCCCCGGGGAGATGCAGCGAGGGAGGAAGGGGAAGAGGTGAATGAAGGGCCCCTCCGATGTGATTCAGTGCTTCCGGACCTTCAATCTGTCAGTTCTGAGTGCTGATCTGCTGCTTTGCAGCTCCTCCGTCCCCTTGGGGCTCGCCTTTGCTCTCTCTGCTGGTGCTCCTGTGCTGCTTTCTGACCTGCAGGAGGAGCAGCAGGAGCTCAGGTCCTTTCTTGGGTCCTTCCTGCACGGACCTCCGGGCTGAAGGCTTGGACCCTGGGGGAAACATTTCACATCTGATTGGATTTTTCTGATCTGATTTTTTTTTGAGTGTTTTTCTGTCTGAGCTTCAGCTCGTTCTCTCAAAACCAGACCAAAGAGCATCTATGTGATAGCGTATCTATGTGCACTCATAAAAATGTAGCAGGTTTTGGGATCTAAGCTCTGTCCGTCCAAAACTTCTTCCCCATCTGAGTTCTTAGGAGGAGAAAGAGCCATATCCTAGCTGAGAAGTGCTTCTTTTCTAATCTCCCTTTAAATGTTCCTTAGTTTCACTGTAAGGTTTCGTAGGATTGCATCTGGTCCCAAAGTGTACGCCAACATCTCTACTGCTGCTCAGGCCTGAGCCGGCCTTGCCTTGCGCTGCCCTGGAGGGATGTGGTGAGGTTCAGCGTTTGGATGTGTTCCCCTGGCTGCTTCAGGAGCGCTGGGCCTCTCTTTGGTGGCAGTGCTCTCGGTCTTGGGGAGCAGGTGGATCCCATTGCCAGTGCTGTGTGTCCTCCACTGCCTGTCAGAGTCTGTCCAAGGCTCCAACAGCAGCTGGCTCCTCCTGCTTTCCTGGAACCACCACCAGATCAGGGCATGCAGTGGGACGTGACCAGGGGCTGCAAGCAGCTCGCCCTCCTGCTAAACAAGTTTGCTGGGAAAGCTTTACCAGAGCATCACAGATCCTCTGTGCTGACACTTATTTATTGTTCCACAGGCAAAGTCAGACATCACTTGGGTTGAGAAAGAGCTGGTGGACTCAGCAGACAAGGTAAGAGAGCCTCCAGGGGAGTGGTGCAGTTAATGGCATTTGTCCCACGTGCGAGGGGGAAGCGCTGCTTGCGGGGCCCCCAGCACCATCCCTGCCTTGCAGCATTTACCTACGACCAGTCTCCACTTGGTGGAAGTGCTCATGGAGCAAACAGCGCTTAGTCACTTGCTCACGTGACATCCCAGACTTGACTTCATCCTCCTCCTCCTTCCTGCCCACACCAAACCCCTTTACGTGCTGTCGTTCTTGTCTCCTGCCACATTCTGATCTTGTGGGCTCGTGGGGCGGGGGCTCCGCTGTTGAGCTGCGTGGATGTAAGGTGGCTTCTTCAGGGCGCTGAGTGGTGATAACCCAACACGTAACGTTGTCATGGTCCAAACAAAATTTATCAGATCTAAAGAGCTCCAGGCTCGTGTGCAGAGAGCAGTTGCTGCGTCTCCTGCGGGGCTTCACTTGGTGATATGGAGCTTCCTTGGAAGTGATGATGCTTGCCTGCATCCCTGCAGAGCAAAGGAGGTGTCAGAATGAACCAAGGCTCCGAAGAGCTCCTGTTGAGCAGCTGTGCAGTGCTGTCCCATGCTGCTCTCTGCCTCTAGCCCCTTGCTTTGGGCATCATCACCTGGTGCTGAGGTTCTCCCTGCAGAACTGGGACCGGTTGGCTTGCTGGCATTCAATCATTTGATTCTTTTGTTATCAGTTATTGAAGAGCATGGTACGGGGGCAGAGGAGGCAAGACAGCCATAAGTGGGATCTCTGCGTCCCTTTTTCAGACTGTGTGTTCTGCAGAAATTCAGAAGTCAACACTGACATGAGGTTATTTCTAGTTGCAAAGATACGTAGGTGTCATTGTACTCATCTCAAGGGGTTTCTTTCTTACCTACGCTCCGTGGGTGTTGCTGCAGAAGACATCTGTCCCGACCCCATGAAAAGGTCAAAAGAAACGTGTTTGGAGGGGGAATGAAGCAAAAAGGATTGAGTTTGAAATAAAAATGAAGGGGCAGGTGTAAACCTCAATGATGGCAGAGGGTTCACTATGGGATTGGTGCCCACCGCATCCCACTGTGGGTGACCATCATCCCTGTGGGAGAGCAAGCAGAAGTGCTGCCAGGCTTTTGTGTGGGAGTTCATTCATTTTTCTCTTCCTTTTAAAAGAGTAAGAGGCTTCTCAGCGTATTCCCATGTTGTGGAAATACCCAAAGTGTGAGCATGGCACGTGGTGCTAAGTGGAAGTCAGACTTGACCTACAACATGCACATTTTCTGTCAGAGAGCATCTTGTCTGAGCCAGGCAAGGGAAACCAAATGTGAACACAGAGCTGTGACTTTTTTTTAAAAAAAGCAAAACAAAAAAAAAAAAAAGCCCCAACCACAAGCGCCACCGAGGAGCATGAACCTGCCACCGTGTGACCAAATCACTCATCTCTGCTACACATCTGCCAGCGGGCTTTAACCAGCCGCGTCTCCTCCAGCGCGGCCGTGCGCCGTTGTCCGTGTGCCCATGCCGGAGCCTCCCCGGCCCCAGAAGCCCCCCAAGGTCGTCACTGGGACTCTGCAATGTTGATCGGGATGGGAGAATGGAGAGGGACCCCAAGCTGCCCCGCATCTGCGCCTTCCTCACGCTGTGGCTGCACAGGAAGCACCGAGCGAAGCCCTGCAGCCTGCAGCTGCCAGCCCCCAGCCCGCTCCCCAGCCCGGTCAGTACGTAGGTTGTGTCGCTGGCTGCTCATCCTGGTGGGCCAGCGCTTCAGACAAATGTTCTGGTTTGCTTTTGTCTTTGTGCCTTGTGGGATGGTTTGCCTAGTGGTGCCGTTGTAAGGAACTCATTGTGGTGCATTGAAGGCTGTTGGTGCAGCAGCTCAGTGGCATGCGGGGGCTGTTGTGCTGGAGATGTGTTGCGGTGTAGGACCTGGTCTCAGAGCTAGAGGTTGCTGGAGGATGCCACGAGCTGCAGCTTGGGGGGGTCAACGCAGTGGGTCTTGCCATTGGCCAAGGCAAAGAGTTCCCACAGCTGTGGTATGAGGAGGTGTCTTGGGGGTAGGCATAGTGTTCATTTTGAACAAAAAACTGTGTGAAGCTTTAGGGTGAAATATGTAGCAGTGACATGTAGCCTTGATTTCTCTCTTGAGTTTTCATGGAGATGGCAGGAGGGAGGGAAGGAGCCCAGTAGCCTGCAGATAGCCCCAGTGTGACACAGCCAGCCTTCAGGGTGTTTGTTTTACTGTGCCTAATGGTTTGTGTGACCCCGCACAGCCCACATTGGCACCTGGATGAAGGACAGCCACGGAGACCTTTGGACCAACTGATGGCTGGAGGTGGGAAGCTGTTCTTGACCAACAGCTGTCTGTTGTGACGAAGCCTCCAAACAAAACTAGGGGTGTAAGATGGCTGATTTAAGCTGAGAGATCACATGGGACATGAGACCTCGTTGTTGTAGGGGTTGTAAGATCTTTCTTGGCTGTGCTCACTGAGATTTGCTTAGTGGGCATGTTGCGGGTGAGTTGATGGCTGGATGCGATGATCTCAGAGGTCTTTTCCAACCTTTATGATTCTACAAGTGGGCATGGGGGGGGTGGGTTGACAGTTGGACTAGATGATCTTAGAGGTCTTTTCCAACCTTAATGGCTCTATGATTCTGTGACATAGGGGGAGCTTCTGTCCCACCGCCCTCTTCCTACACTCAGGCTGTATTGTGCATGGGTCTCTCAACCGGATCTGAGTATCTGGACATCACAGGATCTCGAGAGAGCAAAGCTACCAACAGACACAGAGCAAAGCCCTACCTAACCTAGAGAAAAGCCAAGCACAGGAGTAGGAAAGGAAGGGTGCTCAGTGCTGTGCTGCAGGCGTAAACCACATCCGTGTGCCCTGCAAGGAGGAGCGAGGGTGGGAGCTCAGTGTGTGCAGGGGGCAGAGCCTGTGGCTCAGTTCCTGTTGTTTTCTAAAAGCTTTGATTAAGTGTGTTCCGGAGCAAGTATCTGAGTATCTCTGGAAAACAAAGTCTGATTTTCTCACCCCCTTCTCAGCAAGGGAGAAATCTAACTAGTAACTAGTAAAAAAATGTGTTTTAAACAAAACATGTGCCAGAGACCTTGGCTTCCCCTCAATCTTTCTGAAGGCTTGAGTCTGTTAAAAGCATCATCTGTATGTGGTGAAGATGCACGAAGGCTTATGTTGCAGAGTTGCTCAGATTGCCGAGCAGATGGGCTCCAACATGTCTGATTTTTGCCAGCCCTGGCCATGTTTTGACAACAACGCCGTATTTTTGTGTTGTGGGATTTTTAGTGGCATAAACACTCCTGTTTTTGCCACCAGTGCTTTAAAAAGGAAGGTGCTTTCAAGCACTCATCTGAAATGCAGTTCAAAGGAATGCAACACCTCTGGTGCTGGAGGGAGCGCCGGGATGTAATGGTGCTGCCTGGTAGGAGCTCACTGGGGACTGCTTTGTTCCAGATGTTGAAGCCAGGAGATAGCTGTGACATGCACCAGCTCTTATGGTTCTCTCAGAAGAGGTTCCTGTGAGTCTGTAGCTACAATGCTTGTTCCTTGACTCAGTGAGACCTTTTTCCTCTTGTTTAGTATATTCACAGTCATGTCTCCTCTTTTCCAGGGAGAGGGCGTTGTGAAGGAGATCAATATCACGCACCATGTGAAGGAGGGCTCTGAGAAGGCCGACCCTTCACAGTTTGAGCTCCTAAAGGTTCTGGGACAGGGCTCTTTTGGCAAGGTGAGCTCAGTCCTTCGTGCAAGTCATGCAGATAAGTGGTGTTGAGAGAAGAGCTGACAAAGGGACTGTCCCCTACATAACCTCTTTCCTGATTCTCATCGGATCGCAGCCGGTGAGAATCTGATAAGCTCACTTAGCAAATGGCTGCTTCTAATTTGAAGGGCAGCTGTGGAGATGCCTCTCATCAAAGTCTGTGTGTCAGTGCTGCCCTGGAGGTCTTTATACAGCTGGTCAGGAGGAAAGAAGCATGCAGTGCTGCGTGGGGCAGAGGGCTGGAGCATGCCCCTCTTCTCAGGGTGATGCTTTGTGCCAGGGACTGGGTTTGGCCCATTTACTGTTTCCCTTCTGCAAAGGGGGAAGGAAGTAGCCTGTAACTTGCATCTCTTTCAAAGTGCAAATAACCCAGGTCTCTTGCAGACCATCTGCTCCCATGTTAAGTCTTCAATTTCATGTCAGTCAGCCACCAGCACAGTGATGGCTTGTGCAGCAGTGGTGCTGTGCACGTGCTGCAGCAGCTTTGAATAGAGGACTTCTGAAGCTGTCTAAAACCAGCTCATGTGTTCTTCTGCCTCAGGTTTTCTTGGTGAGAAAAATAACACCACCAGACAGCAACCACCTCTATGCCATGAAAGTGCTCAAGAAGGCAACACTGAAAGGTAGGGGAGCCTTCCTGCAATGTCCTATTGCTCCATGGGAAATTGCACTGGGAAAGTGTCACCACTAGTCACTGCTGGCCCTGGGGTGATAGAGGTCGGAAAGATCTGGCTCCAGCTGCCTGATACCAGAAGGCTTAGGGCTAGGGGTGAGGGTGACACCAGGGCTCTGTGCTTTCTCCAGTGTCTGAACTGTTCCTCTCTTTTCCCACAGTGCGTGATCGTGTAAGGACAAAGATAGAAAGGGACATCCTAGCTGATGTAAACCATCCCTTTGTGGTGAAGCTGCACTACGGTGAGTGCAGGGCTGGCTGGGATAGGCGTGCCTACCATGGTCCCCAGCAGCTTCTGGGCACCTGCAGTGGCAGAGCCTGTGTCAGTCCATGTCCCTCAGTGGCTATGCTGTGCCGGAGCCTTCAGAATCACCTTAAAACAAATCCTTCCCTAGGAAGGCCTTTGGTCACATGTTCACTCTTGAATGGGGCACCAGAAGAAGTTGTTTAAACATAAAATCCTTGGGATTATAACGTTAATTCAGGAGAAACTGAGAAAGAAGAGCTGACTGATCAAGTCAGAGCATGGCAGGATGAATGTGATTCTGATTCTGAGGAAGTTGAGGACAGCTTCTGTCCCTATAAATTGACCAATGTATTTACTTGGAAAACAGCCCTTCCAGCAGGGCATCACTGGCTGAAAGGGAACAAATCGCACATAAAATGATGCTTTTCTGCAGTGCCAGGGGGTTGCATCCTTTTCAGTGACATGGACGGGAGATCTGATCTACCCTGAGTAGTTACCCTACTTGTATTTAACCTAGTAACAATGCAGGGCATTTGCACAACTGAGGCCACTGGGATTTAAGTGATTAATGTCACACCATCGAGCTTTCCCTCAGTGGAGGGGTCTGATTCCTGCTCTGGCTTGTGTTTCAGCATTCCAGACAGAGGGGAAGCTGTATCTCATCTTGGATTTCCTCCGAGGAGGTGACCTTTTCACTCGGCTTTCCAAAGAGGTGGGTATACTGTGGCATCTTGGTGGGTTGCTGAAACTCTCAGTTTGTGTGTTAATTGCCTGGAGGAACGACTGACCCTCAGAAAGTCCTTGAGAGAGTTGGAAGGAGCCTCCAACCTACTGCTAGCTCAAAGGAGGGGATGTCAGGAGCCCTGTCCCCTGGCAAAGCCTGGTAAACTTAGATCTAAAAAAGCACATGGGAGCAACATGGGTGTGAAGGGTGTTGCTTGTTGTGCTGCCAGGATTATAACCCCTGTCCCTTCCTGCAGGTCATGTTCACAGAGGAGGACGTGAAGTTCTACCTAGCAGAGCTTGCTCTAGGACTTGACCATTTGCACAGCCTGGGGATCATATACAGAGACCTCAAACCAGAGAAGTACGTGCGGTACAGATCTGTGTTTAGTCCCCAGCCTGCAGTCGGAGCACCGCACAACCTTCTTCCACGAAACAGTGCCCTGGGCCAAGCAGATGGAAAGCAGCAGAGCAGATCAGTGAGGCTCTTGCTCCTCACACCAGCAGTTAGAGCCAGGAGCACTGCGGAGGCAGCATGTGTGCACCACATGTCTGAGCAGTAATCCTCAGCCAGCACTGGGCTCCAGCTTTAAGCAAGTGAGAGCCTTCCGAGGAAAAAGGCACCTCGCTGGGCCTCTGAGGAGGCACACAGCAGCTGCATGACTGGGTTATTCTTACCTGAGACATGGGAGGGATCAAAGTTGATATAATCTGTGTGGCTCATTGGTTCAATGTGAAGTTGAGTGTGTATAGAAGGGGGCTGCTTTCCCCCATTCGTGGTGATGGGGCTTAAAGTACAGGGGTTGGAAGGATGGATAAGTTCCTCCTCTGGAGTTCTGGAGCATCTCTGACCAGCTCTGGGACACCTGCTAGTTCTCACCAGCCTTTCTTGCCACTAATAACTTGTTTATTTCTTCCTTGCTGTAGCATCCTCCTGGATGAAGAAGGACACATCAAACTCACAGGTGAGGTGCTCCAATAAAAATCTTGGTTCTTGAAACATGGAGCTTCTCTCAGACCTCTCTGTTCTGGGCCATTGTGAAGAGCAGGCGGGCACATGCTGATGATTTTTCTCCTTCGTAGATTTTGGCTTGAGTAAGGAGGCGATAGACCACGAGAAGAAAGCCTACTCCTTCTGTGGGACGGTGGAATATATGGCTCCAGAGGTTGTGAACCGACAGGGCCACTCCCACAGTGCAGACTGGTGGTCCTATGGGGTGCTGATGGTGCGTACCAACTGGTGGGCTTGGAAACCTCAGCAGCTGCTCAGGGAGTAGCTATGAAATACCGTTAGGTGACTGCATCCAGCAGATGTGCTGATGCTGGCCCTGGGGCAGGCTGTTGGTTGCTGTGCAGATCTGGTGCCACCATCTGGCAGCTGCTGGATCCAAGGGCTGTGGCAGGAGCAGGCACTGCTGGAACACAACCCCACTACACACTGTGATACAAAGCTTCCTTCTGAGAATGTGATGCCTGCTCTCTTTTTCCAGTGCCAGGCTTTTGATCACTTGCAAGGCTTCTGCTAGCTGTGGAGAATTCCCAGATGAAGATGTAATGAGATCTGTGTAGCCCTCAGACTTGCTCATACATGTGACCTCCCCTTGTTCTCTCTCCCTCCCAGTTTGAGATGCTCACTGGCTCACTGCCATTCCAGGGGAAGGATCGCAAGGAGACAATGACTCTCATCCTCAAGTAAGAGGAGTTTCTCTTTCATGTGTATATAAAGACAAGCCTGCTGCTCTTTCTTTAAGCATGCTGCATTTGGGGTTCTCACAGCGTAATGGCATTACTTGGCAGGTGGTTTTGTATCAACACTCAGTTTGAAGGGTGCAGTATAAAATGCCAAAGAGACGGTTGTACTTTCAGGGGTGGAGGTGCTGCTTGTGGATTGGCTTCTTTATACCTGCAGCTGATTGCATAACTTCTTCCCTAGAGCAAAACTGGGCATGCCTCAGTTCCTGAGCGCTGAGGCACAGAGCCTCCTGCGAGCCCTTTTCAAAAGGAACCCAGCCAACAGACTAGGTAAGGCATTTTTTGTTTCTGAATCCACCTGATGCTGTAGCTGTGCCTCTCACATCCCATTGGGTCGGCAGCATGCTGGCACTTGTGCTAGGTTAATGGGTTCTCTGTAATACCTGGTTATGTTGCATGCTTGGTGATAGCCTTTGCTTTGTCGGTGATCCTGATAAAATGTTAAGCACTCCGCGGGTGCATTTTTCAGGTTCTGGTCCAGATGGGGCAGAAGAGATAAAGCGTCATCCGTTCTACTCTACTATTGACTGGAATGTGAGTATCGGAAACACTAAAGCGAGTTTCACCCCATGCAGCACAGTGATGCAGCTCTGCTGACCGCAGTGGTGATGCTTGCAGGCTGACCAGCTGTGAGAGTACTACCAACCCGTGTTTCTATCTTTCCTGATTATCCTTCCCGAAACTGAACTGCTGTTTGTCATGCAAGTAACTGTTTCATACTGAGTTGCCTATGATCTTGCCCTGGTTTGAATATCTCTCGGAAGTAAGGTGCAGGTTTTAATTGGGGTTCGGCACAAGGATTGCCTTGCACAGAGTAGGAAGAGCTCAGGGAGGCATTTCTGGCAAGGAGCTATGTTGTAGTCTGCAGAGAAGCGGGGCAATTAGTGAACCTGCACTTCCCTGCATTGTACATAGAACACTTTCTTTTTGTCTTGATTAATGTATGATAGGTGGTAGAAACTTACAGAATTTCTCCACAAACTGACTGAAAGTCACCCTCCTGGCCAGGAGGCCATCCCTCCCACTGCTGAGCTGCAGTCACAACGCTGTTTCTAGTGTTGTAAACTTTCTTCCCAGCCTCTTGTTCCTAGCAGCTATTTGCACCCTTCTGAGCACGTTCAGCTATCGCAGCACTTCCAAGCTATCTGTATTTTGCAGAAGCTGTACCGAAGAGAAATCAAGCCGCCCTTCAAGCCTGCTGTAGGCCAGCCTGATGACACCTTTTATTTTGATACAGAATTTACATCACGTACACCAAAAGGTTGGTATGAATTTATGAATTCAGCTAAAGCCTGTGTGAAATAATACAGCTTAATCCTGGCTTGCCTGTGCCATTAGGGCAAGGTTTGCCTCCTCCTAGCTCCTTCAGGGAGAAGTCCCAGCCATATGCAGGGTGTTATTGGTAGCTCAGTGCTGCGTGGCATTGCTCATGTTTGAGCCACAGCCACGAGGGGAAGGCTTCTGCTTCCACTGCTACTCCTTTTCAAGTTTTCCTTCAACTCCTGTTGCAGATTCCCCAGGCATCCCTCCCAGTGCGGGTGCACATCAGCTCTTCCGCGGCTTCAGCTTTGTGGCCACCGGACTGATGGAAGACAGCAAGGTGAAACCTGCACAGCCCCCTCTGCATTCTGTGGTGCAGGTGAGACATGGGAACAGACGGACAGCTGCTCTGAGGCTGCAGTAACTCCAGAGTGGGTCTGCAGGACCTGTGCGCTGCTTGGAGCAGAGCTAAAGGAAAGATATTGTGGTTTGAATTCTTGCATCCTGATGTTCTTTTGTTTCTACTGACTGTCACGTGCAGAGGTCAGCAGGGCACATTAGTGTTTGCCTCCCTCTTGCCAGGTGGACTCAGGCTGTGTGAATGAGAGATGCTGCAGGAATGCAGCATGCTGGATGCAGATAGCGTTAGCCTACTGACCTATATTTGCCATGTTCTCTTTCTCCCCAGCAGCGAGGAGAGGCTGTGGGATGTAGCAGACAGCAGTCTGTCATTTGACTCAGTGTTGCAGTTAACTCATCACGTTGCACAAAATATTCCCTGAACCCTCCCAGTTCATCAGCTCCCTGCTCTCTTGTTGCAGCAGCTGCATGGCAAGAACGTCCAGTTCAGTGACGGCTACATGGTGAAGGAGGCAATTGGTGTGGGCTCCTACTCGGTGTGCAAACGGTGCATTCACAAAGCAACCAACATGGAGTATGCAGTCAAGGTCTGAGTTGTTCGGTCTGCTCTCCCTTGTTAGATTTCTGTTCATCTCCATAATGACCAAAATAATAGCAAGGAATGAAATTGTTTTCCCTGATCATGTGGAACTTAAATATACAATTTGGGGGCAAATGACAGGGAATGGATATAGCACAGTATGTCTGCAGTGCACAGGCACAGGCTGCCCAGAGGAGCTGTGTGTGCCCTATCCCCAGAGGTGCCCAAGGAGAGGCTGGATGGGGCCCTGGGCAGCATGACTGGGTGGGAAGCAACCAGCCCATGGCAGGGATTGAAACTGGTTGTTGTGGTTTAACCTGACATGTGGCTGAGCATCACACAGTTGTTCACTCACTGCCCTCCTCCCCAGTGGGATGGGGGAGAGAATCAGAAAAAAAACAACCAAAGTAGAACTCATGAGTTGAGACAAAGCAATTTACTAAGATACAGAAAAGGATAATAGTTATGACTGTATATATGTGCATATATATATATATGTATACAGCATTTGATGCACAAGCAATTGCTCACCACCTACCAGCTGATGCCTCACTAGCCCCCCAGCAAGTGGAAGAGAGCAAGATGAACTCCCACTCCCTTCAGAACTCTCATTCCACACAAAGTCATATGGTATGAACTATCCCTTTGGCCAGTTTAAGTCAGCTGTCCTGATTCTGTCCCCTCCCAGCTCCTTGCCCCCCGCCCCCATCAGCCCTTTGCTGAGAAACTGGAATGGCCTTGGCTCTGTACGACACTGCTCAGCAGCTATAAGCACTGGTGTGTTATCAACATGTCTTTCTCTTAGAACCAAAACATAGCATCATACCAGCCCCTCTGAAGAAAACAATTCTGTCCCAGCTGAAACAAAGACAGTGGTCTTTAAGGTCCCTTCCAACCCAACCATTCTGCACTTCTGTGATGAAACCTTCAGCTTGTTTGCTTTGTCCTGGCCACTGTCCCACTCAGCTGTGAATAATCCTTATTCATACCCCTGCAGGTTATCGACAAGAGCAAACGGGACCCTTCTGAGGAAATTGAAATCCTCCTGCGATATGGGCAACATCCAAACATCATTACCTTGAAAGATGTGAGTGTACCTTGAATGACTTCTCATGTATGTTGGGGTGAGAATGCCACTCGAGAATGGGCAGCCCAATGGTACTGCTCATTGCATCGCTCCAGGGTGGTGAAGCATCCAATCAGTACCACCTCTGTGTTGTTGACTTCTTTCTGCTTCTTGGTGGTAGAAATACAACGGGGAAGCCTGGGAAGCATTTTTTAATTAACTCCCTCCATGTTTGCTTTGGTAGGTTTATGATGACGGGAAGTACGTGTATCTGGTGACGGAACTGATGAGAGGAGGGGAGCTGCTGGATAAAATCCTGAGACAGAAGTTTTTCTCAGAGAGGGAGGCCAGTTCGGTCCTGCACACAATCTGCAAAACAGTGGAATATCTGCATTCTCAAGGGGTGAGTATGGTTACATCTGCTTCCCTGGGTGCCTTGTGTTGATGTTTTGGCAAGGCAGATGTGAGGCCAGAGCAGAGGTTGAGGATCTCGATGCAGCCTCAGACCTTCTTGGGGCATGAATGCAGCATTGCCTTTGTTCTGCAGGTAGTTCACAGGGACTTGAAACCCAGCAATATTCTCTATGTGGATGAGTCAGGAAACCCAGAAAGCATTCGCATATGTGACTTTGGCTTTGCCAAGCAGCTGAGAGCTGAGAATGGTCTTCTCATGACTCCTTGCTATACCGCAAACTTTGTGGCACCAGAGGTAAGCGCCTTACTGACTTGAGATTTCAGTAGCTCTCATTTCCCTCTACCAGACTGTGTTCTAACTCTGCACAGATTGGTCTAATCGTGCCTGTTCTGGTGTATTTTGTCTTGGATTAGGTAATTACAAAAATAACAATACCTGTAGTACAGAACAATTATGGGATCCCCAGTGCAGTCCTCCAGCTTTCACTGTACGTACTGCTGGGGCTCTGCATAGAGTAATGAGATGCTAAAATTCCAGAGATTTCCTAGGCTGCTTCTATTCCTGATTAACTGACCTGTTAAAAGAGATGGGATTACTTTCCCTCCAGCTATCTTGGTGTGGAAGAAAGAAAAAGAGATGGGAAGCAGTGGAGCATACATGCAGTGTCATCACATTGGAACCTAGCTTCTTTCTCACTTGTCATTTTGATGCAGCTGGGAGGGTTACTCTGTTCCATGAAACCGAAGTCTGATTTGAATGCTGACCTTTAGTCCATGCCTTTGCTGTTCAGTGAGGCTTTAGCAGCTTTGCACCCAGCCTGCACACGGGGCTTGTGCTGCTCTTTGCAAGCCGAAACAAGCTCAGCAACCAGAACCAAACATATTTCTTCTCCTTTGATTATTCCAGGTACTGAAGCGACAAGGCTACGATGAGGGCTGTGACATCTGGAGCCTGGGAGTCCTCCTTTACACTATGCTTGCAGGGTAAGTGCCTCTCCCCATCACTTCCTGCTGTCCAGAACCACTCCCTGGCCTGGATACAGGATGGTAAATGTTGTTCTTGCTCTCGTCTCTCCTCAGCTGCACTCCATTTGCAAACGGACCCAGTGACACTCCAGAAGAGATCTTGACCCGAATAGGCGGGGGGAAGTTCTCTGTCAATGGAGGCAACTGGGACACCATTTCTGACATGGCCAAGGCACGATGCGGTGTCTGTCTGCATTGTATTACAGGATTGGGGTCAGGCATATGTGATGCAGGTTCAGAGCAGGCTGGGGAGGGAGGGTAGAGGAAGTGGAGAAAAGCAGTAGAGTGGCTTCTGCCCTGTGCACATCCTCCCCACGAGCAGCTCAGCAGTGTGCCTCTGTGTGCTTTGTTCTAGCTCAGGCTGTGAAAATTTGCATGCAGCAACAACCTCGTGCCTGACTCACACTGGGTTTGTTGCTGTGTTATACCTCCCAGGCCCACTGAAAACATACTTAATACAAAAGGAGATTGATATCTGGGGTCCTTAAACTTGGTCTCTGAATTGAAATCTGAATTTGGGAACAGGTGGGTGTCATTTTTTCTTTTAAAGTATGAAGTCTTCTGAAGTCTGACTTTCCAATTGATTCCCTTAGGACCTGGTATCAAAGATGCTTCACGTAGATCCTCACCAGCGCCTGACAGCCAAGCAGGTCCTGCAGCACCCATGGATAACGCAGAAGGACAGCTTACCCCAGAGCCAGCTGAATCACCAGGATGTCCAGCTGGTAAAGGTACAGAGTGGGCCAGGTTCCTTGTCACTGAGCTGTTTGGAAAGCAGTGGTCCTGGTGTGAACAGAGCAGAGTGGAAGGTCATAGTGCTGTGGGCTGGGGAGGCAATGCTGACGTTTGGGGCAGGAAAGCTTAGGAAGGTTCTTTAACGCTTTGCTGGTTGAAAAACTGACTGAACAGCAAGGCCCGGAGAGTGGTGGTGAATGGAGTTAGATCCAGCTGGCAGCAGTCATGGATGGTGTTCCCCAGGGCTTGCTCAGCCCTGTGTAATATCTTTAGTGATGATCTGGGCAAGGAGATTGAGTGCACCCTCAGGAAGTTTGCAGATGACACCAAGTTAGGAGGAAGTATTGATCTGCCTGATGGTAGGAAGACCCTACAGAGGGACCTGGACAGGCTCATCGATGGGATGAGGCCAGTAGAGTGAATTTCAACAATGCTACAGGCTTGGGGCAGCGTGGCTGGTCGACACTTGGCTGACTGGCTGGCTGGCTGGTCAACACTTGGCTGAACATGAGCCAGCAGAGTGCCCAGGTGGCCAAGAAGGCCAATGGCATCCTGGTTGTGTCAGCAGTAGTGCAGCCAGGAGCAGGCAGTGAATGTCCTTCTGTACTTGGCACTGGTGAGGCAGTACGCTGAGAGCTGTGTTCAGTTTTGGACCTGCCACTACAAGAAAGACATCGAGGCTCTGGAGTGGATCCAGAGAAGGAAATGGAGTTATGAGGGATCTGGAGCACAGTGCTATGGGGAGCAGCTGAGGGAAGTGGGATAGTTCTATCTGGAGGAGGCTCAGGGGAGACCTCATCACTCTTTACAACTCCCTGAAGGGAGGTTGTAGTGAGATGGGAGTCAACCTCTGCTCTCAGGTAGCAGCATTAGGATGAGAGGTGATGGCCTCAAAGGTATGCCAGAAGAGGATTAGATTGGATATTTGGAAAAATATCAGAAAGAGTGGTAATACATTGGAACAAGCTGCCCAGAGAGTAACCATCTCTGGAGGTGTTTGGGAAACATGGAGATGTGGCACTGAGGGACGTGGTCAGTGGGCATGGTGGGGATGGGTTGGGGTTGGACTTGGACTTGGTGATCTTAGAGGTCTTTTCCAAACCTCAGTGATTCTATCATTCTATGAACAGCATGTCAATGAGGGATGGAGATTTAAAGAAAAAAGCAAAATGCTCCTGGCTTTGTTTCTGGTTCCTCTGCTCCCTCCTCTCGTAAAGCATCTCCTGCACCTGAGTGACCTATCTTGTGTCTTCTCTCCAAGGGGGCAATGGCTGCCACGTACTCTGCACTGAACAGCTCCAAGCCGAGCCCCCAGCTGAAGCCCATCGAGTCGTCCATCCTGGCACAGCGGCGGGTGAAGAAGCTCCCCTCCACCACCCTGTGAGGATGGGGCAGTGCGGAGTGGTCACACCAGACTTTGCACAACTACTGAGGTGGGGCAGGACATAGGGCAGTCGGTGCCTGCCCTACAGCTCCCTTGAGGACTTGTTCTCAAATCCACATCAAGGCCAAGTGCCTTCTGCCCCCCGTAGACTGGCTCCTTCTTGTGTGGACTGATCTTTGCTGAGAGAACTTCACTGTAAAACTTTTTTGAAGTGTAAATTGTTGATTTTTAAAGATATCCATCTGTGTATATGAGAACTAGAATGTATAACTGATGTCAAGTGGCACTAAAAAGCAGCTCTGATTCACCCTTTCCCATGTAGGGCCAGATATTTGTTGTAGCTACAACATTTCAAATAAGATAGCAATCTTCTAGAGAGAGTCCAGCAGCGGGCCACAAAGATGATTAAGGGCCTGGAGCCCAGAACTGGTTGTGGTATTCCAGGTGTGGCCTCTCCAGGGTAGAGCAGAGAGGCAGGATCACCTCCCTCGTCCTGCTGCCCATGCTCTTTTTAATGCACCCCAGGTTACCATTGGCCTTCTTTGGCCACCAGGGCACACAGATCTACAGAGCTGTGTCATTTGCCCCGTGACAGGCAAACCAGCAGTACTGTAGCAGGGCTGCATATCGGGCCACCTCCTCTCAGGTGTAATACACCACTTTGCAGTGGGAAATAATGAGAACTAGTTAGGACAAGGCAGGAATCAACAGGAAAGGTGGCAGGATGTGGGCTGCGGAGGGGAACTCCTTCTCTCAGGGCATTTTAGTGTTAATAGAAACCAACACTTCAAGGTTAGCTGTGCTAGAAGTAAATCCCAAACCCACTCTCACCTGCAGGCCAGTGCTGGAGCTGCCCCGGTGCTGGCAGAGCAGAGTGGCAGAGGCTGCGGGTGCACAAGAGTGTGACGGAAGTCAGCAAAGGTCCTTGTGCAAATTTCTGCTACTGGCAAGTTTTGTTTATTAGTTCCCAATCAACCAAGTGCTGTTACTTTTTTAATTCCAGTGCTCAATAAAAAAGGACGTGTTGATCTCTGTATACAAGAGCTGTGGGTATCTGTGTGGCCAGGCAGCCCCTTGCTCCCTTTGTGGTTTTCTCTGACAGTGTTAACCTTTCCCAAAATACAGAAGGATCAACTGCTGTCATCTGAATGGAGGTCACATTACTTGGAGTGAAAGGAGGGCTCCGTCAACCTGCTGTCCTATAGGTCCATAGGAAAGCTCTGGGAAGCTGAAATCTGGGATCCAGCCTCTAATCACAGAGTCTACCTGGAATTATTCAGCTGTGCACAGTTATTGTGTTAACTCACATCCAAGCAGCCTGGAGACAGCAGTGAGCATCCCACTCAGCGTAAATGCAGCTCTTGTGTAGGAAAGGTTGAGATTTCCCATTTGGGAGCATAAATTAGCAATGTTTTCTGTTGTAGAAAGGCTGTCCCAGCTGAGAGACTGTTTTCCTTCTTCCCACTGCATAAAGCAGCCATGCTTCCTCTTAATGATGTGGTACTGACCTGTCAAATTAAATGGAGCATAAATAAATGCATTTTGGCCTGGTAGCTGCTCCCACCACGAGTTCTTGGGCTGTTTGGAAACTGAAGTCTGGGAACTCTCTGAGCAATCATCCCTTTTTCTTAGTGAAATGCAGCATGGCTCCAGGCACCCTCTGCCAGCCCCCACTTTTGGGTCAGTTAATGCAGTTCCAACTCTTTCCTGCAGCTTTGCCACCAGTCACTGGCTGGGATGAGCCCAGGATGAGGCAGAGGTTGGGCCCAGGGTGCCACCAGCCCCCAGCAGGGCCTCAGGATGCTCTGGGATTGTGGGCACATGCCAGGATGTGGGGCGAGTGCCGTGCTTTCATGTAACATTCAACAGTTTAATCCCCCTTTGAAAGCAAAGACAACATTTAAAATATATCAAAGTCCTTTTCAAGTACAGGGGTGGCTCTGAATAAAACCTTCATTCATGCTATGGAAGCTGGAGGTCTACTGCCACTCCATTTTCTTGCTCTAGTTATTAACACATCAAGCTGTCTCACCACTCAGCGCAGCTCACTTGCTGCCTTCCTCCTTTGTGCGGCACCGGAACACCTGCCATTAATACTAATTCTGCTCTGGAGAGAAACTCCCTTTCAGATATGCTTGTCTGAAAATAAATTGACATGTAAAAGGTCTCTTTTGTCGGGACGTGCATGTAAAGTGCCAGAGTAAGTAGCTGATCGCTTACAAAAAGAGCCAATGACTCTTTAAATGATGTGTGTGAAGGGGGTTATAAATGTTAAATATGGGGGTGATGTTGGAAGTGGGCCAGCAACTCTAGAATGGTCGTATAGCTGCATCCTCTGTTTGGTATTAAACTTTTATAATTGGGGTGGGCTTTTTTTTCTTCTGAACCTGTGGCAATAGAAGCACTGCGTTGACTCGGGGTGAAGCCATTTAGAACCCATTCGGAGAAAACTCTTCTTTCTGGAAAAAGCACTGTTAAGAATACTTCCCTGCTTTTTAACACATGCAACAAAAACTGAGAGTGTTGGTGATGAGAACTTTGATTCAGATGTTTAATGAGGTCCAAGGTGCTCTTGTTTTTCCTGGGACAAAAATTGGTATCGCTTTCAATTAGGAAGCAGCAAAAGAATCCTTGGCTGGAGCATTTGTTGCATCACACAGCAGCAGCAGGAGACGGCAAGAGGTAAATATTGTTATTTTTGAGAAAATAAAGGTTTTGTGAGTTCCCTGTGGAGCCTATGGCTCTCTCTTAAAAAAACATTTGTAAGTTCTTGTAAGGTCCCTTCCAACTCAAATGAATTTATGATTCTGTGATTCTTTGGGTCAGGTCTGGCAGTGGGAGAATGCTGGGGTCTGGCTCTCAGCTGCTGCTCACTGGTCCCTGGGTTCCCAAAAAATCATTCGCTTCCTAATTAGGAACAAGCTGAAATATGTTCGGGGCTGAAGGAACAAAAGTGGAATGTGCCAATTACACCAACCCTTCTAGATGAGCTGGCGTTGCTTCTGGTTTATCAGAAGAGCACAGACTCTGTGTGTTGGTATCTCCAGTGCTGTCTTATTTTTAAACAGCAGATGGTGTTAGAAACCTGTAACAGGTGGAACGTCTTCAGCACGATGGGAGAGATCAGAAGTGGCAGCACTTCCTCATTTCCCAAGATGATAACAGCACGCTGCCCATCGGCAGGGATATTTATTGCAGAGGGAAAAGCTTTGCAATCACACATGTTCATACGGAAGAAAGCAATTCTAATTGACTTATTCTGGTTATAATAAAAGGAGCCTGGTAATGTTCTTCATGATGCTCTGTTAGCACCTGTAGAAGAAAACTGCAGGAGTGTGCTGCACTCACTGTGTGCCTCAAACCCTGCTCCAGTCTCCCATTGCTTTCTTGTATATGATAATAGCACTTCACAAGCTTAAAGTGTTTTATAAACATTTAATTACTGTTGCATTTGACTCAAAGCCAGGAATCTCTCATTCATCTGCATCTTGCAAGGTCTGTGAAAATGATATTCAAATTACAGAATTACAACAAGGGCTGAGTTCAGACTTCACTTACAAGAGCCTCAGTCAGCACAGATTTGTGAGAATCACTTCCAGAGCTGCAAGGCGAATCCCTTCCTCCACTGCTTGAAGTCATCAGAAAATGATTTTCGTTAATGATTATTTGCTAAAAGTCGCTCTCTTTCCACTCACCAAACTTCAAGGGCTTCTCCACCCATTTCTACAGGCAGACCCTGAGTGCTCCATACCTGCAGGTGCCCTCGGCTCTCTCCATGGCACAGGTGAGATTTTTCCAGAAAACGGCCAAGAGTGTTTGTTTCCATCAGGCCAACGCCCTGGGTGAGGCTGTGCCGTGGGCTGGTAATTCTGGTTTCCTGCATGGAGTGCAGTGTCAGTGCCTCCTCAGCCTCTGTGCCTCATCCCTCTGCGATTTAAATAATTTAGAACAGTGTGAATTCATATTTGAAGGGTCTCCTCCAGGAGAAAGGACACTCCCTGATAGATCAGAGGGGGAATACCCAGTCTGGCAGTGCCCAGATGTGGGAAAATAAACAAATAGGATTTAAAATTACTTTGCCATTGTTCAGCTGCAGGGCCTTATACGCAACTGCATGAGACAAAAACACTTTTTATGCAACACTCACAATAAAAGGCATTTTTGAGTGTTCTTTGGGGATTGTCTGGAGTTTTTTTTAAGAACAACCCCATCAACTCTACTACAGCCTGAGATGTTTACAGGGCACAACAGAACCCCAGGGTGCATTCCAGCCCTTTCTCACCCAGGACACCTGCTCCATCCCTCTCAGCTGTCTGTCTGCCTCATTTATGTCAATTAGGGATTCAATGCTGCCTGATTTAATTGGCCTGACTTTCCCCTCTTGTAGCAGCCCCATGGGCTGGGATAAGCACATTCTGGCTGGGACTATGCTGAGCACAATGACCTGCTTGTTGCCATGGGCTGCTGTGGGAAGACTGCTGACTTCCTGCAGTGCTGGGATCCATACGATGAATGTCATTGGAGTATTTCTGAGGGCTTGGGGGATCAGAGCTGGAGTCCCCCCAGAAAAGCTTCCCCACCCTCTGCAGATGGAGTTCTCCAAGAGCTGTGTTTTGGGGCTTTATGGGCAGGACCAGCGTGACTCCATTTCCCCTTCAGGAAGCAGAGCAGCCAGAGTGAAGCCCCTCTGCCATCCTTCCAACCACAGACTCGCAGGAGTAGAACTGAGCTCCTGACTCCCCCAGCTCCTTGCTTGTGTTTGGCTGATGAGTTATGAGGCCTTTCTTCATCTCTCAGCAGAATTGTGAGTTTCCCAAGCAGCCAGTTCAGAGAGGCATAAATATTAAACAGCAACAGTACCATCTAGTGATTCTGACTTATGGAGCATCTGCTAAGAAGGGGAAGAGGAGATCTGTGGGTTGGGGAGCCCAAGAGTGGTCCTAGCCTTGCCTGTGTCATATCTCTGGGTTCGTTTGGGTTTAGGAAACCATCTATGCAGCAAAGCAACACTTCCTTCAGAGCTGATCCCCGCTTTGGCCTCTTGACTCGCCACTGAACCCAGCCTGACCCACGCTCCCTCTGCTGGTAATGAACCAATTTACTTAATGTCTTCACAATTTCACCCGCAAGCACAGCTGCAAATCCAGGCAGATGCATGAGATGGAAATTTGGGCTGCGGCAATTTTTTGGTCCAGCTCTGATGAGCCAGGAGTGAAATCTGGAACTGGACACACAAAATAAATAGACACGGTTTCATTACTGCATTAAAACCAGGCCTAAAACAGAGCATAAAGGGCACATGAGCTCAAGACCCCCTCCAAGCAGATCTGAAATTACATACTCTCCTTCACAGCTGAAAGGAGGAAATCAAATTAGAGCGTTTCTCCATCAGAACACATCAGTCTCTGTGCAGCTTGTTATGCTTCACCAGGGCTCCACAAGCACTCCCCGTACACTGCTGCCTGACCGCAGCATTGCCACGTTGGCAGAGGCTCTGGGATTCTTTGCAACATGTGTGCATTGCCTCCTTTCCACTCAAAGAGGCAGTTATTGCATGCACAAAAATGCAGTGTTGCTGAACTTAAATGCTAAGGCACAATGACAAGTCTTAAATGCCATTGGTACTTGTGTAAGAAATTGTTTTCCCATCTAATCTACTGCGTCCCCTCTTTGCTATCAGGAGCACAGTGCTGCCCTAAGTCCACTCACTCATGGGCTGATGAGCGCTTGACAATTTTCTGGTTTCAAATTAAACAGAAAACTAAATTAGCAAATTAATTGTTTGCTGTGTTTTTCCTTAGTCCCCATCAGCTCCCTGAGCCAATCCCATTCTCTGCACAGCAGTCCTGAGCAGGAGGCGGAGTTCCACTCCGGTCCTGCTATCTACCAAGTGTCAGTCATGTTAATTTTAAATTACTTTTGTACAGCATGGTGTCAAAACGATTAAAGCATGAAAATAAAAAACTGAACTAGAGAGAGGGAATGGGGGGGTGAGAGAGAATGAATAATTTACCTTGCGTTTACAGCAAGGACATTTATATTTCTTTAACTCCTCAACTCTGAGAAACAGAAACTTTATATTTCCTTGGCTGTGACATGCACAGGATTACGCAGTGCTCTGGATCCTTGCTATTTGCAATAACCATTTGCAGCACAAAGATGTGCCATGATCTGAGTTTTTCCCAGGCAAGGTTCACTCAGCTCTGCACTCACCATTCGTTGGCACTGCCAGCACAAAAGCCACCCACCCACCTACAGACCTCTTCTCCCCTTACTGCTCTGCACTCAGCTGGGCTCACTCCATAACCGGTACATGCTGTGCTCTCATAACACATCCTCTGTGCACCATGGTACCCTCTCCAGCGAGGAGCTGGGGAAGGGGAAAGGGCCTTGGCTGCAGCGAATTAGAGCAAACGATGCCACCCCTTTTTTACTCTCCCAGATTTGTGCTGTCTGCACTCGGAGTGCGGAAATTGTGTGGTTTTGCACATTTTAGGAGCTATGACTGGGTTGCAGTGTTGCATGGGATTTCGCTTAAGCATGCAGGCACGAAAACATTTCTTTCATTAATAGTGGGATTCCCTTCACATGGTAATGTTGCTTCAGCTGCTGACTCACAAATAAATCATTTAACCGACTTGTTTTTCCTTTCCCATTTGGGAAGCTCCTCTAAACTCCCCTCATCCTCTGCCAGAGGCCTAGCAGGAGGCTCGAGAGCTGATGAGCAGAGTTTCCTGCTTAGCGGTTCAGTGACATCATGCAGCCGTGTTCCGCAGGAGCACTGTGCTCGCTGCTACCCGCAGCTTCCCCTGCCTAATGCACTCAGCGTGGGAGCAGCAGCAGCCCTCTGCTTTGCTGGATGCTGCCAGTCCAGGTCCAGAGTGATCTCTGCTCACTTGAGTGACTTTTATATAAAAATGTAAGCCTGAACATTAAGAATACAGGTATGAAAATTACACCTGGCCCAGTTATTATTTAAAATTAAGCACAAGTCTCAACCAGGTTATCTTTCCTTTTTTCTTTTACTTTTTTAAAATTAATCAGGTGATTCAGTGATTCTACCTGGTGCTGAAAGCTAATGTGACAGCAGGAGAGGGATTCATATCGCATCTATTATCAACAGTGCTGTTACATCACTTCCAAGTGCAAAACCTTTACCTCTCAGCTGTGAAACAGTTTCAAACCTTAAGCTGTCTGCTGGCCAGGCAGTTAGCATCATTAACTGAACAATCTTCAGCCAGAATCATTGGTTTATACTTAATGACAGAACCTGAACCTTTGCCATGAGCATCTTCCCACCTTATGGGCATGCTGAGGGCTGCCCTGTCAGGCTACAGGCATGAGCGGCTTTCACTGAACAGCCCTCAGGAACCACCAGAACCACTCAGGTCCCTGATATTAGCATGGTCCATACTGATTTCCATAAAAACAAAAAGACAAGCAATAACTTACACCAGAGCACAAAAAAGAAGACGTTTACAACAAAACATTTTTCCTTGATTAAAAGCTCACAAAATCCATGAGATGTGGGTTTTACTTTTCCCAACACCTGTATTTCTTTCAGTAGGACACTACGAATTTCTGTACTTCATTTTAATGTGTTTGGGGTTTTTTTTAAGCTTTTGATAATCCTCCCATGATAATTTAAACTATCTACCAAGCAACGCAAAGCTTTTCAGTCCAGACCCCTGAATCGATTCTTTGTTCGCAGACGCTTTATCCCCTTGAAGTATGTAGGAAGATTTACTCTAATGGGACACGTAAACAAAGTGACATTTTCCTATCTCCTGCTAGCTAAACACAGAATGGCAATTACTCCAACATAACCAGCACCAGAATCTGGTGTGCTTTCCAGCAGTGGCTTTTAGCTTTCCCCAGGACCTGCCTTTTTATTGAGGGGTAAGAGGATCTGGAAACAATTGATTCTCAGCAAAAAGGTTTTTTTGAGGGAGTTGGTTTTAATTTGCTGACTTGCTCCAAGAAAGCAGCCTGTGTGCAAATCCGAAGATCTGCTGATGAATAATCTCCAAGCTTTTCTGTTTTAATACGTTGATGGTAGAAGCAGCACGAGGCTGACAGAAGAATCAGAGACAGCTACAAGACATTCTGAATTGACTGGAGTACAAAGACCAAAATAATAAAAGAGTAACAAAGAGAGCAACCAAAAGCTAGATGCTAAGAGGGACCTGAGGCCTAAAGCAGAGAACGGACCATCTTTAATTGGTCAGGACTGTAGGAGCTCAGAGTCATTGGATGTCTGCTCTTTGTCCTAAAAATTCCCAAGACTGGGGTACCCATCTCCCCTGCACCACGCAGGTTGAGGATGACCAATGAACAAGACAGAACTTCATGAGACCCACAGGTCAGGGACATAAGGTCAAAAACCCTTCACCCTAGATTTACATTTGGATTTTATGTTTGTAAATGAAGCTACATACAAATTTTAGGAATGGCAATAAGGAAATGGAAGCTCATGAAAAGCATGGGACATTGAGAATCAGGATATTTCCAAGGAAATGCTTGATGGTTAACAGGATTTACAGCCACCTACTTGCTGTCATTAACCTTTCTCTCCCACATCATTCCATTACACATCACCTGCTTTTCCTGAGCACAGCCCCAGTGCTGCTGGAGCCCATGGGTTCCATGCAGGAATGGTTCTGATGCCTGAGAGTGACCCACAGCCGTGTGTCAGGGCAGAGCTGGAAGAGGAGAACAGAATCATTAAGGTTGGAAAGACCACTAAGATCATCAAGTGCAGCCACCAACCCTTGCCTGTGACCACTCTAGACAATGTCACTCAGTGCCACATCCACCCTTTTCTTGAACACCTCCAGGGAGCCTGTTCCAGTGTATTACCACTCTTTCTGAGAATAATTTTTTTCAAATATCCAAACTGAACCTCCCCTGGTGCAACTTAAGGCCATTACCTCATGTCCTATTGCTGTCATCTGGAAAAACAGGCCATCCCCCACTTCACTACAACCTCCCTTCAGGGAGTTGTAGAGAGTGATGAGGTCTCCCCTGAGCCTCCTCTTCTCCAGATGGAACCATCCCACTTCCCTCAGCCGCTCCTCACAAGACTTGTGCTCCATTCCCCTCGCAGCTCCATTCCCTTCTCTGGACACACTCCAGGGCTTCTATGTCTTTCTTGTAGTGAGGGACCCAACACTGAAAACAGCACTGAGGAGCCCCACCAGTGCCAGCACAGAGGGACTGTCACCTCCTGCTCCTGCTGGCTGCGCTGCTGCTGACACAACCAGGACGCCGCTGGGCTCCTTGGCCACCTGGGCATTCTGCTGGCTCATGTTCAGCCGAGTGTCACCAGCACCCCCAGGTCTTGCTCCTCCATGCAGCTCTCAGCCACTCTGCCCGAGCCTGCAGTGCTGCGTGGGGCTGTTGTGGCCAAAGTGCAGGACTTGGCACTTGGGCTTGTTCAAGCTCATCCCATTGGCCTCAGCCCATCAATCGGCCTGTCCAGGTCCATCTGTAGGGCCTTCCTCCCAACTTGGTATCATCTGCAAACTTCCTGAGGGTGCACTCAACCCTCTCATCCAGATCATCACTAAAGATATTACACAGGGCTGGCCCCGTTACGGACATCCAGAGAATACCACCCGTGACCAGTCATGAACTGGATCTCGTTCCGTTCAGGATCTCGAGAAGGGCCGTGACAGGGGCAGGAGCTCCGAGGTCCGTATGTACACGGCGCAGACTGATGCTGCGTGTCCCCCTCCCTCATGGACCCCCACCCGCGAGCTCACTCACTCACTCACCTCTACTGTTTTCTCACTCAGCAGCCAGGGGGCAGCAGAGGGAGGGATTTCACTTTTTTTTTTTTTTTTTTTTTTTTTTTTTTTTTTTTTTTTGACCTCAGCCCTTTGCAGCCGGAGCTTCGCAGGCCGATTGGGCTGGGCGCTCCCGTACCCGTGTTTCAATTTACAAACTCCGCTCCCCTCCCCCCGAGCGGTAACTCCGCCGCTCCCCGGGCACGGCCCCGGGAAGGGCTCTCTGAGGAGCTCGCGGCAAGGTTCCGTGCGTTACGAGGGGGGAAAAGGGCCTCCTCGACAAGGAAGTCTGAGTTCGTCCTTCACTTTCCACAAAGGGAAATGGCGCTGAGGGCTGCCCGGGTTCCGTGCGCGCCTCACGGGGGCGGCGGTAAAGAGGGAGCGCGCCCGCCCGCAGCCGGCCTGGGACTCTTTCTCTGCCACCCTGCCCCCCCCCCCCCCTTCCTCCTGAGCGGGAGTTTCCAGGAAGCGCTGAGGGGAGCCGCAGCACCGCTCAGCTCTCGCACAGCGCGCCCATTCCGCCGAAGCCGTGGCAGGAACGCAAAGTAGTCCTAGCACCTCTCTGCCCTCAGCCGCTATAAAGTGCTGTCCGCTCTCCTCTCGCGGGAGATTATTACAGAAGTAGGGGGAGAGAAGCGTTTATCCCCTAGCCTCGCCTCATGGATTAGCGCGGAAAAAGTGAGGAAGTGTGGGGGAAGGGGGGGGAAGGGAGGTTAGGAAAAAAGCGCCGGCTGCGGCGGAGGGGTCCGCAGGCGCGGAGGAGTGAAGCGACGCGGGGCGCTGTGCGCGAGGGAGGGGTGAGCGGGAAAACGCGGCGCGGAGCCGGGAACTGCTCCCCCGCCCCCTCCAGCGGGGGGAGCGGCGCTGAGGGGCGGTTGCTGCCTCTCCCCGCGGAGGCAGATGGGAGTGGGGGCAGCGGCAGGCGAAGTTTGGGGAAAAGTTTTCCCCCGCCTCGAGGTGGAGGGCCTGGGGTCGCTGTTCGGCCCCGCCTGACGGGACGCGGCCCGTGGCGGCAGGTGAGCGCCCCGGGAGCCGTCCCCGCGTGGCCCGGGCCGGGCTCCCCCTGTGCGAGGAGCCGCGTTTCTGTCAGCGCTCGTAGGCCTTTCGCCCGAACCGTGTCCCGCAGGTGGGCCCTGTTCCGTACTGACAAGCTGGATGGCGTGAGGGAAGTTCGGCCCGGAACCCCCCGGCGCTGGGTTTGGCTCGAGGCCCCGCCGAGCTTCGCGCTGCCCCGTTACCGCTCTGCAGTGCCACGGCCCCGTGTTCCAACCCCCCCCTCGTTAGCCCCGAGGAGAGAGGACAAAAGCCAAACGAAGGTCCCGCTCGGCTCCCCGAGCCCCGCATGCCCGCGCTGGGGCTGGGAGCAGAGCAGCAGAACAAGGGCTGCGCCGATCGCGAGGCCTCGCGCTGCTCTCCCCACCCCCTCCGCAGCCCCATCCCCCACTGCAGCTCCCACAGCCGCGTATCCCTCCCATTAACGCTGAAAGGGGAGGACAGGAGCTCTGATGGGTTTTTCTCAGGCTGACTCTGTTTTCTCCCCCCTACCAACCAATACCAGCTCGCAGCCCTGCATAAGTGCAAAGCACGCATCTGGCTCTGCGAGCGCATCGACTGAATGCCCCCTTTCCTCTGAGCTCTGCGAGAAAGAACCGATTCCCCTTGTTGTGCTTATTCATTATAAGGGCTTGGCTGTGTGCTTTTTATAAATGTGTGATCTCTCATTTTAGAAGCATCTGTGCTTTAAGAATAAGGTTTTGTCTTCTATCATCGCTGTTGATAATAATCTCTTGAAGTGCTCCATTTTTGTGCTTAAAGTTCTATTTTATTACCTCTTGTAAATCAGTGAAGGTCGGTTTAACCCTTTACATGTGAAAATCGGCAGTCACTGTACAAAAAACTCTCTTTATTCTTTACTGATTCATGTTTATGATAATATTTCATAGAATGATAGTGTTGGTTTGTGTTTTTTTTCCCCCAGATAAGTCCTGATGCATTCTGGAAGAAGCGTGTGCTTCAGCACTGATTAAAGTCATGTATGAGTTAATGAGAAGCTTGCAGAGTATGTGAAGCAAGAGAAAATCTTTAACCAGCTCTGCTGTTCCCTCTACATAGCACAAACTTGTAAGCTGTAACCAGAAGGTGGATTGAATGTGTGAAATGCTGCAGTAGGAGACTCTTGTAATTGCATCACAGGTGGATGCTCACTCAATTAATGTGTTATCATTTTCACAATACCTAAAAGTTGAGGATATTGCTGTAAGATGTCATATTTCAAAATACATCTAAATCCTTGGATGAAGGATGCTACAAACCCACAAAGTAGTATTTTCTGGCTTGGTTTTTCATTTTAAACAATGCCTTTGTTTGTTGGGATGTTGTTCTGTTGCTTTTTTATTTCCATGCTAACTGCTTCCTGGATTAATAAATTGGTAATACATAAGAGACTGTCAGGTGGTGGAGGAACATAGTGGTAATATCAACATTCTAGTTGTGGGACTTCTAATTTAAGAAACACATTGCCAGAAGAAATAAGATCAAGGCTGAATCTTGCTTGCATTTAAGTCCAAATGTAAGATCTCCTTTCTAAGCAGTCCCCAGTGAACACTGAGGGTAATTAAGTAAAAATAAAACCTTTCACTTCAGCCCTCTCCATCGTTTTTAACATAAACAAGAAAATGCAACACTGTTTTCATTATGTGTTCTGATATTTCTTAATTTTGTACTGCATCTTAAATCCTCAAGTGGCTTATAATTTCTGTGATTTGGGGATATTTCTAGACCATACTTTTAAGGAAATCATCTCACTGTGTCCCAAAAGGAGCCGTTGAGCAGTCATTCTCTCTTTTTAAAAAAAAAAAAAAGACTGAATTTTACAGCTTTGTCTTTCCACCCTTCCGCCCCCTTTTTCTTCCCCCCAATGGAACTTTCATATTTAATTGTTGAATTCTTCTTTCCTTAAATTAAGTTAAATATTTACTGGTATCAGTTGGATTTTTTTAATCTTTTTTTTTTTTTTAAGAACAGAGCCTTGTTACTAAGACAATCGCTTCATGCTGTATGGAGGATATGACATAGAAATGGACTGAAGGAGAGTTGTTTTGTGCTGGGAAAGTCAGTGCTGTTTTTGGGAAAAATATTATAGGAAATGGAAATTAAAAATACATTTTATGCTGGTGGGAACTTTGTAATGAGGCTAAGAGAGGATCTGAGGTCTCAGAAAAGCAATTATTACAAGGGAAAAAGCAGGACTTTATCATCCATTTGTAAAAGTTCTCCAGCCGAATATCCTTTTGGGGAACTGAAATTTGGCTCAAGTCTGTTTATGAACATCTGTTGAATGGAATTTTAAAAAGGCCCAGATTATAATCTTAGTTTCTGTTGACTGTTTAAGCTGGAAATGACAAAAACAAAATAAAATGAAATGGCCTATTTTTTTTTTTTAATAACAAGCTGCATGAATCCTCCACAGTCTGCTGATTACCTGGTTGTATATGTCTATTCTGTACATTTTTCTTTCTGGCTTATAACATTCAAACATAATAGCCTCCACCCCTGTCTGTAGCTGTTTAATTCCATTACTTTCCTAGTGAGCTTTCAAATTTTGTGGGTTTTTTTTTTTGTCTGCACCAGGAGTCTTTTGGATATCAGTGTCTCTGATATTTTTGCACAAGGGATAGAATGATATATTTGAGGGGAAATTTTGAGAAATGTTGGGTGTTCCCATAGCTGTCGCCATTTGCTTAGTTTAGCTTCGTGTCCTTCCCACCTGTCTTCAGCTAGGTTTCTGTAAATGCAATCACTTTGTGTCCACTGTCTCTGGATACTACTACTTCAGCATCTATTTCTGCAGTGTTTGTGACCTCCTGTTATTCAGGAAGGTCTTCACTGTAATTTTCCCTCCTATTATTTTGCCTCTTTTGCAGCCTGATGTTTTTGCTGTTGTTTTATATTCCCAGCAAGCATCTTGTGAATGCTTCAGCTCAAAATTTAGGTCATCTCTGATAGAAGAAGGAAGAGGAAACCTAAAAAGTAAAAATAAGATTTCAATGTGCTTTAAAAAGTGACAACTCTTTTTTTTTTTTTTTTGAAGGGGGGGGGGGGAGGGAACCACACGAACTCTTCTGTATTTTGCCTCTGTATGGACTGAGGAGAATGGAGGGTGCCTTTGTTTGATTTCAGGAGGGAAGCTACGTTATCTTCATGTGACCATGGTTTCTTACCCATGTGCTTTCCTGGCTTTTTCATTTTCACACCTGCTTTGAGCTTTAATCACTCAAATTATTCATAGGCTTGCCCTGGAAAAAGGAGAGTGTGACCTCTTCCCATCTGGAGTAGATGGATTTACTATCAATAATTGTAAATGGACTCGGATGACTTAATGGTTTTTATGCTTAAAATTTTTAATTCTGTGATTTCATTTCTTTTTAAGGATTCTACCCATGTTCTTCCCTGGACTGATAAATCTCTATGATATAACTTCAAGTTATTTCTTGCAAATTATATCTTAACATTGGGCTCACAACTGCGAAGTGATGACGATCCCCTGTGAACTGCTGAGTTGTCAAAGAACGCACAGTTTGCCCAGGACCAGGCCTATAAGTTGCAGTTGTCTTTCTTTTTTTTCCTGTAATTGTATACAATGTCTTTCATTACAAAGAACCTGAAGACAATTTATGAAATCAGCAGCCACAGAAGTAATGCAGTGCCCATTGGGGGTTATGTATTCACATTGATTACAATTTAACAATCCCTCAGCCTGAGGATATTTGAGAGGACTTAGAGCTGACTGCTTTTCAGTCCATGTGTTGCTATAAGCAGCAAGCTGGAATTGATAGATATCTGTTGCTACTGCCAGCAACTCTTGTTTCTCTGTTACTTTAGTAGCTTAATTTAAATTATTAGGAAACTTGTGAATCTGTTTTGTTTTTCTGCTCTTCTCTAGCACCTAAGCTTCATCTGGCCTAGATGTATAATAAATACTTTGGTGAATGTGGCTTAGTCCAGTTTCCTCCATTAACTCAACAAAGATTTCTTTTCTGGATTGTTTCTCTGTTCAGAAGGAGAGAAGACTTGCATAGCTGGAGTTCACCTAGACAAAGTGAACTTGGGGCAGAATAAGATGCAAAATGAGATCAGTTGTGATTTAGACTCAACAAACTTTGTGTTGTTCTGCTATGGAATTGTACTTGATAAGAGACAACCAGAGAGAGCCACCTGTAACCAAACACATCTTGACAATGGAGGGAGCACCTCGAGGTAGTTTCAATGGGCTCAGCTATCAGGCAGTGTATTTAGATAGTCATCCCCTATTTCCTCGATGCCATCTTTTGCATACTGTGCTGCAGTTTTCTCTGTTTTGCTATTTCTGATACTCAGAATGCAATGATTTATTTTATTTGTTCCACAAGCAGATGACAGGCAGTTTGCTGTCTTCTCAGTGTACTCCCTTGGTTCCCCGTACAAGTTATGTTACTTTCTGACACTGGTGCTGTATTCTCTGCAGCTGCATGGAAGGGCCATTTCAGAAATCAGCAGCTCTCTAGCTTCCTAGGTTTTAGCTGAGTTTAACCTTTGGTGATCAGTAAACAGACATGTTAAGAAAATTTGTGGCCCAGTCATTCTTCTTTCAGATTCCAGAGACTTGTCAAGCAAACTCTGCATCCTTGTCAGTCTACATGTCATTGTCCCTCTCGTCTTATTGCAGTTTCTGTTGGAGATGAAGACTTGTAAAGATATCTTTAGGGTGATGGGTCTTAGATGTGGGTACATGTAGCAATGTTTTTGGTGCAAATAAGGAAAGAAAATGCTCTCCAACTTCTGAATGTAGATGCTATAGTTTCTTCATTAACACCGGGTCATTTGTTTCTTCCTCTCTCTGCCTCACATGTTTGGTAGGTTATTAATTGAAATTAGTTCTGCCAACTTCATAAATTAGTAATGTACTTCATAGGCCTGTTTCTGGCTAGAACAAATCTTTCAAGGAAAAAAAGCAACTGCTTTTTTTTTTACTAATTTCTAACAGCTGTTTGAGATATACATAGGTCTCTTTGAAAGTAATGCCTCCTTATTATTTTGAAGGAAACAACAACAGATAGGAAGATCACGATAACACTATTTGATAGAGCAAGATCTTAGCTGCAAAACGCTGTTTTTCAACATAGTCACCACCATTAGCTGTGCATTTTTGCAATGAACAAGAGCGTGCGTGCCACACTTGTAAAAGTCTGCACCAAGGGAGACTGACACTGCTGTCACCAGAAACACAGCACCCACCACCTCACTATGTTCACATCTACTGCTTGATCTCAATAAATGTTCAACAAATGTCAATGAATGTTGTGCCATTTTTTTCCACGTGGAGGAATTCAGTTCCACGCTTTTGCTTCATACACATTTGCGTGTCAGACACCCTTCGGTCAGAGTGCCCCTCTGCCGCCATCCGTCACATTGCAACAAAACGTAATGGACTGCTGGTGGGAAGGTTCAACCTTCACAGCTATGCCACCAACACCTGCCTCTGGTATTGTGAGCCAATGTAATGTAGGAGGCATTACTTTTGGAGCAGCCGTTGTAATTGTTTAGCGCTATTTCAGTTTTCCTGCTAGCCCTTCAACTGAGCTGCAGCTGTGAACTAAGCCCGTTTCTCAAGCACGTGTCTCTTCACTCATAAGTGTCCTCTACATTAAGGTGTTGTTTGGTGGCTTCCATTTAACCACGTTGTCCTGTTAGTGATAACATCATTGTTCTTATCAAACAATTGGAAAGACATTCCCAGTCTTCACTCAGATCTGCTATGATGTGCAGATATGTCATAATTTACTCATTAATTTATCAGGCTGCATCCTAGAAAATGGGACTACCAGAGAGAAAATTGTCCAGCCACTATAACTGATGTGGCTTGGAGTTCAGGTTGTGTACCAAAGGATGCTAATGTGCAGACTACATCTCTTCCTAATCCTGTAGTAAAGCTGTAGCTAATTCTGATGGTTACAGCTCTTCTGATTAGTTACCACGCTGCTTTTTGTTTGGTCATTTTTTTCTGAATGTAAACAATAGATCTTTATTCAATATATGGTTATTCTTTTTTACTGTCAGCACTTTTATAATGTCTCCATTACTTACTTACTCCATTTCTGAAATATCTGGGAGTTGAGGGTGTTCTCTTTGATTGAGAGCGTTTGATGAATATATTTGTAGGCACCTGAGAACTTTGTCCTTGCTTCATCTACTCGTCCCACGTTTACTTTAAGATAAAACTACCTTCAATCCCCTAGTACGATGGGTCTTTTCTTCGACTAGATTAGAGCTTCCTGTTGGTGTTTTGTTATTTCTGAGTAAGGAAAGTCTGATATCTTTCAGCTCAGTTGTTGCTTCATCTCCTCTGCGCTCCCAGGGGGTCTTACATGCACTTTCAGTTCTGCCTTATGTTTTTGATTTTGTGATGTTCCCTACTATTTACATTGCCTCGCATATATCCTCTTCATACCATCTGCTACTTTATGTCTTGCTCATCTCTGAAATTTGGTAACTGTGCTGCATGCAACAGCATGCTACCTTATTTTCTTAAAATTTAATAAAAAGGTTTTAAAAGAACAAAGCAAATTAGAATTCACCATTTCCATCTAGACATCTTAACTGATAAAGGAACAATTCAGTGAAGGCCTTCAAATCCTCAAGATGAATCCATTTGTAACTGAGATTTTGCATGTTGTTTATTCAAAAGACGTATTATCCAATCTACCACAGAGGTTTTACTACTGGCAAAAATTTAGTTATTATAGGATGCTTCCCTATAAACTCTTTTCTTTAGAAGTCAGTAATTTTACTAAGTAGTATTTACTTTAAGAGTCAGTGTGTGGCTGTGCCTTGTTAGATAAAAGCTGCAGAACTAAAACTGTTTTACTGAACTTAGCTCCTGACCTACCTACTAAGGCCATGTCTACAAAGGGATGATACATCAATCTAGTTCATTTGATCTAATTACAGCTATTTAGCTATATTGAGCACAAGTACATTCATCCCACTTTGTTATGCTGATTTAAAGTATTTTCACTGTTAATTGTGTGCACACTGTTCTTTCTTGTATCAATTCACCTCTCAAAATACTCTGTGCAGTTATGCCGTGGAGCACTATTCTGCAACTCAGCTGTATGTTCTTTTTCACAGCAGGCTAAGAGGGAATTCTCTGGAATGTGGGAATTCTACAGGTCAAACTGACAATTTGCTATTGCTTTTTTCTTGGCATTGATTTTTGCCTGTGCAGCTTCTTCCTCAAAACACTGCAAGGTTGCATAAGAAAAAACTAGTAAATCCATTATAATGCTTATTCCTCAGAGGCTGTGCAGGTGGAAAGGTTTTGTTCTACAGCTTCATAAGCAGCAGAAGCTCTATGTGGTAGAAGAAATGCAACAAGGGAAACCATCAGGCATGATCAACCTGTTACTTCTGGGCAATGTTTCTGGAGCAGCTGACACAGTGTGCTGTTTCTGGGTGTAGCCTGTTTGCATTGCCTGAATAGCACAGGAGACCAATGCAGACCAGCAGCAGCAGCCAAACAGCAGGATGGCAACATTGCACTCATGGAAATCTGTGTGGATCTCAGCCGCAGAGGTGAAATGCAAAGCAAGGACTTCCCTTAACATGCAGAAGCCCATTGCTGTCTATGGAAAAGCATCATTTCTGATTACTTGCAACTGAAAACCAGCAGGTCTTAGGGATGTTGTCATGGATTTTTTTATGCATATAGCTGAAGAAGGTGCTGATCTTCTGCGTCATAAAGCTTGGTAATGCGTAAGAAATTACTGAGAGCTTTTCCCAGTTACAGTCCATGAATCAAATAAAGGCTATGGGGGTTCAAGGAACAAACGTGGCCTGTTGAGCCAGGAGAGAGAATTTATGAAGACTATGAAAAATTTCTTAATGGTTGTACAAGGCCTTGCTCATCAGTGAAGATGATTTACCATTAAGTGGATCTAGAATGAGTGTAGAACAGTACTACAAAACTTTCTCATAACAGTCTAGAAACTTGAAATTGCTCTGATTTGTACAACAACTGTAAGGGAAGAGATACTAAAGGGTGGGTAAAGACAAGGAGTGGAAAGATTATTTTGATATTATCTAGTGAAAAAGCCTCTGCCAAATAGCCACTTTATGGGGAAAACCTGTGCACCTCTCTCAACAGCGTTTTTCTTCCTGCATTTTCTATAATATTATAGCAGTCAGAGAGACATCAGGAGACTTTGGTCTCATCCCTACTCTGGGCCAATAGAAATATTCTTTAAATATCTCATATGGATGTTTTAATGTCCTATCTTTAAAAATATATATATTCTCCTCACGCTTGTATTTTCATTGTTTATGCATCACTTTTGTTGCTCTAACAAATCTTACTGTGAATTAAGTCTATTACCTGTCTCATTTTCAGTGGACATGAGCATTTGATTGCTAACATTCAGCATAACAGCGTAGAAGATTGGTACTTTGTCTCCTCTCAGTTCTCAGGTGAGCTCTCCCCTTCAGTTTTTGTAGGTCTCTTAGCATTCTTCTTATTCTTTGTGCTCTTCTCTGTTGGTTTTTATCAGTTTTTATATTTTATGTGGTGCCTGAAATTGCCTGAAATCCTCCAGCTGAGAATTTCACCAGCCCTGAGCTGAACAAGATAATTGTCATGGGTGTCCTACGTAAAACAACCTTAATAAATATTTCTGTGATGTATTATCTTTATTGTGGTGACTCAAATTCAGTTTGTGATGCATTACAACCACTGGCTTCTTTAGTGCAGTACTGCTGCCCAGTCTGTTATTCCTCTTATCGTGCATGCTTCTGACTTGATCCTTGGCTACAGAAAACTGCTGAAAATGTCATGTCTGAAGACAAGGAGGAGAAAAAGAGATGAGGAGCTTTTCCAAAGGCACTGTTCCTTTGAAGTCCAAGTGAGTCAGCCTGCCTATGGAAGAGGGATTATCACTTACTATTTGTTCTCAATAATGGATGGGAATTACGATGTTTTGTCATTATTAAGTTCGTAGAAGTCCTACTATAAGCTGGAGTAGGAATGTTTGCTTGCAAATGAGAAAAGATAGTTACAGTACATGAATCTTAGATTATACTTCTTGCTACATTTTTTCACTCTCCTGTTACTCACAAGATGTGCAGAACAACTTAATAAATGTCCCTTTTAATCAATAATAGTTCTGGCTGCCAGAATTGAGATGAACTGAAGTTAAAATTGAAAGACTTTTGAAGAAAGAAGAAAACAACCAGAAAAATTATGTAATTCTGCTTTTGTCCAAAACATTGAGAACATAAAGATGAAATCCATGGATGTGAGGTATCCTCTTGGTCTTTCATGTGGTTATCTGCTTAGAACATTGCCAGAACCAACCAAAAAAAAAGACAAAGGATGTGTTTCTGCCTAATACCCCTTGCATATTATTGTTTAAAGAAACATGAAGCGGTGGCAGATGAGGAAGGAATCTGACAGCATGGAACACGGTGTGCTTAAAATCATGAAAAACATATCCACTTGAGAATAGAAGATCCCAAAAAGAGCAGCCAAGGTTTGTTTGCAGAAGAGAAGTATTGCTAAAGCAGGAGTGTTTTTGTCTGGAGAAATTAAAAGACCTTAGATTGGAAGAATTTCATTATTCCTGGTTAAGTTCTCTGTGATAAAAATTGAAAGTCATTAGCAAAAAAACAGAAATATAGTGGAAACCTTCTGTGGTCTTCTGGAACCTCCTGGGTCTTCTCTTTGGAAAGTTCTCCCCTGAGAAAAGATCATTCTTTCAACCATTCCTTACAGAGCCAGGGGACCATTATAGTGCTGAGGTGAGTTTGTGTCTCTGTGTGTGGAAGTCTGACTACACCAAGGGACACTATTCAGTTCTCCAAGTGCTGTCTGACAGAATTTGCTGAGCTTGTGTGTATTCTGTTGCTGGGTCAGTCTGCGTATTATTCACTCTGCATTTCATGCTGCTTTATGCTCTTGTGACCCGGATAAATTTAACAGGGTACTGAGCAGTATGTTCAGGTTTCCTGTGTATGCTTCTTACACTTCTGCCCATCTTAATCCAATTCCTTGCACTGTGATGTAGTCTATAATTACAAACCAAATAACAAGACCTGCCTTCTCAAATGCTGTTCCATTTTGTGACTTTTTTCAGATTTTTTATCCTTGCTATTTGATACTTGCTTACATATTGTATATGAATTATTGTATTATTATATATATATTATATTGTATACTATGATATATTGTACAATATTGTTTATATTGTATAATATAATACATACAATATATTATATGGTATATTGAATTATTGTATATAATTCAAATTGCTGCAGCAAATAGGGATTACTAATTGTAATGGATTTTCTTGATGTTTTTCACTATGGTATCTAAATACTTCTTAAGCACTGTATCTTCACAATATTGCAAAGAGGCTTTCCTTCTCATTGCATTGATGCAAAGCAGGGAAATTAATGGCAAAGCTATCAAAACTCTCCACTGTATCTATATATTCCACAGTGACAAGAAATGTTCAGCTTGTCCCAGTAAAGTAATTAAAAATATCTTCTTTAACCATCCACCAGGTTGCAGATGAATATTCCAAGTGAGCTGCTGGTGTTGCCGTATTCCCCGTGACGCTGGTCTTGAGGAGCCTCCCTTAGTCGCTGTGCCTTATGTGGGCAGTCATATTCCATGTTGTCCATAGAAACACCAAATTCTAGCATAAAAACAGTTAGCCCTTTTCAGCCTGGTAGCCCCACTAGAAGGATTTATTTTTAATCTCATTTTTTTAATAAGACTTCCTATTCTAACTTCCATTCTCAAGTGTATATTTGGTGCCAACATAACCCTTTAATTTAAATACCTGTTTTCAAACCGTAACCCGTATTTGCAGACTAGTCCTATCCTATTTCAACCTTTCTATTGTTGGAGTTACCCGAGCTAAAACTTCAGTCTTTTCTCTTAATAGATTCTTTGCTCTTATAACCATCTTAGTAAGCCTTTTCTATGACTATTCCAATTTTCACATATCATCCATACATATAAACCATACACGGAATTTTTCAGCAGTGTCGTTGCAGTAACATCTGAGTGTGCCTTACCTGGCTGTTAGATCACATTAGTCTTCTCCATTTTTTTGTGATGTGTAGTCATTCTGTGACTAAATCATGCTTTTGAGTCTTCATCCTTCTCTATTAACTTTGATGAATTCTTTGATGAAGTCTACAAGAATTTCGGCTATTAGTCCCTGGGTGAACAGCCTAATAGCCTCGCACTTTGCAGTAATCTTATTACTGCATTCCACTTCTGCTAGTCCAGTCCTCAGAATTCCTGTCTTGTTCCAAAACCTTGTCTGATTTTCCTCCACATCTTTTTCCCCTCCAGGTGAGAAATGATCTTGTATTTCTCACTGTGCTGGCTACTCTGTACACACGTATACATATGTATAACGTACATATACATATTTATACATATGTATAAAGTAATTCTTAAGAAAATACAGTGTAAGGATAGCCAAAATAAATAAAATGATGTGGTGGGAAGGTAGTGAATCTGGAGGAAGAAACAGGGAGCGCCGCAGCGCTCCCAGTGATTGCATCAACGACCTCAGTTTCCCTGTGGTCTGGGTTAACTATGTTTCCTGAAAGAAAGGAAACAAATCATGCTTTGATCACTTTGTTTCATAATGTGCGTTGTTACACTTGTTACCTTTTGGAGCATGTTTAACTGAGGTATCTAATTCTGAAGGCAGGAGCACAATTGGCAACCTTGGATGTTTTTTTTGCTGGGTATACTCCGTTTCAACCAACGCCTTTGTTTTACTGAAGGTGCCTGTGATAGTATCAGCCTATATGAAAAAGTAATATTGCTAAGGTTTGACTGTGGGCCTTTTCAAAGTCAGAGATAACAGCCAGATAAAAAATGACCTTGTTTCTCAGCTCCAGTAATGAGTTCCAAACGTTCTAGCGAAGCTCGTCTAAGTGCAAGTAAGCTTCTTTGAGGTACACACTTGTGAAGCTAAAAATTATACTTTTAGATTGTGTACGATTGAGCAAGATGACAAAATGGAGGCCTTAAAAGTAAAAGGAGGCACATCCCTCCATGCAGACTGCGAGCTCCCCATGCGGGCTAGATTTCAGAATCCAGATTTTGAAGTACGCATTTATGGACAAGTGCTGAAAGGTAGATGAGTAAAATTTCTGTCTGGCTCTTTCATGATCACATGTTTCAAGGCTGGTCAGCACCTTGTTTACTTGGATTGTTGCATTTGTTGTATTAAATTTATTTATTTTCTGTAAGTTATCTGCGCCTGTCCTTCGTACATTTGAAATGAAGGGACATTAGTAAGTGGTCTCCCCATAGCATGAATATTTAATAATTTGTGTGTTCTCTGTAGTAAGTATTGTGTGTGCGCCTATTTTATATCAACAAAAAACTCTTCAAATCAATTTTTGAAATAGATTTTCAAAGCACATCATGTGATTGAGTCACAGTTCTGGATGAACTAAGCTACTGTAGAATCTCCTATAAAATACTAGAGTGAATTTGCCCAACAGGGGTATTTTACAAATAAGCATGGATTCAGCTAACTTTCCCTCGAGAATTTGTCTCAGTGTGATCTGAGTCCCCGGTACAGATGAACTGCTGTCTTTTAGAAATCAAAAATCTTTAGCTCTTTTCAAAAGAAGATTTTCTTTGTGTTCTCAGAGGCACCGATACTCATTTTCTTGAGCTCGGAGCTGGTATGAGTATTACGGGTGGATCCTGCAAAGTGCTGAGTACATAGTTAACTTTAAGGGAGTATGTGCTTAAAATCACAGGGGCTGCTGCTGTTTAAAATTACACATACACTGAAGCACTCTGGTGGCCTGAGGCCAGTGGCTTGTGCATCTTTTAGGACTGAGCCTTGAGGAGCCTACAGCGAATCGTGCATCTGATTTTTCTTTCTCTATTTTAAATATGAGGCTTAAAGCAGAAATTCTGACAGATGTTTAATTAAAATAGTTATTTCAAACGTGAGGAATGCAATATGTAAAGCTGACGTGCCTGGTTTCTTTCTAGCTCTCCTGGCATCAGAGCTCCCTCCTCTACAGCCTTAGAGCAGGGCTTACCGCTTTCAGTAATGCTCCGTTCCCGTGCGATCCTCTTCCGTCTTTTCCATCTGCTTCATTCTGTTTGGAAAATGGCAATGTAGAATGTGTTTGGTGTAACCTTAATCCTGACCAGCATCTGGGCTCCGTTTAAAAAAAAAAAAAAAAGCAGCATCTACTGCAGGCAAGGTTTCTGTGCATGCTTCCCTGCTTCAGTAAAACAAAGTTGGGAAGAAACACCAAACTCAACAACCAAAAATAACTGTAGCAAATAATATTTATTTCAATTGACATTTTTATTAATTGTAGGTTTGAATTAATTGTAGGCTTTAATATATTCTCCTGCACACACAGACAAACTGTGATGCTTGTACTTGTCTCCTCACCTCTGTCCTCCTATGTCATGGCAGAGGCAAAGCGGATTTGCACCATTTTAGGAAAAGAGAGAAAGGAGAGGGGAGCTGTCTTTAAATCACGCTGTTATTTACTCACAAAATATGGATAAGTTTAATGCCACCATTAAAAAAATAATAATGTAATTAACTGAAATTCCTGCACGATGCCTCACGGCATTTCCTTAATAAACTTTTACGGGCCTTGTAGGGGTCCCCAGCGGAGAGACGTTTCATTCCCCCCCCCCAGCGAGGCTCTCTCGGTGTGAGCGCAGATGCTCCCGGCCCGGCCGCGTTGCGCGCACGGAGCGGCCACAGTTCGGGGGGGGAGGGGGAGGGGGGCGCCGGGGCCCGGCGCAGCGCCCGCGCCTTTGAAAATCCGGCGCTAGATGTCTCCAGCACCTGGAGATCGCGCACATGACTCCGTAATTGTGCACCCCGTGGAGCAGCATTGTGTTCAGCCACACGTTGAAATAGCCGCTTCAGAGCTAGTTCCGATCGCTGGGGTGTGACTCCTAATTACGAAGCGCAGAATAACGCTTCTCGGCCAATTGCGCTTTCCTGATGTTCCCCCCAACCTCTCCTCCTTTTTTTTTTTTTTTTTTTTTTTTTCTGTTTGATTTTCCCAACCCAGAAGTCTGTGGCACAGTGCCGCATCTGCCGGTGCTCACTTAGGGCTGTTGAACTTCACTCCCCGAGCAGCCGCAGAGGTCGCTTCTGAGCAGCACGAAACGTGGTTGGTTTGGTGTTTTGTTTTTTTTTTTTTCCCCCACCGAGGCTTTCAGTCCCTTATGGCCAGAGTGGAAAAGCACGTTTAAATCCTTAACTCGGCTTTCCCACGTGGTGTGTTGTTGAGCTGCTGTCAGGCTCGCAGCGCGTTCATTTACACGGGGTGAATGCACTTGTTTCCTGCTTGCACTGAGAACACAGGAGGTGATGAACATTTTTAATCAAACGGCATTTCCAAGACACCACAGGGGAAAAAAAGAAAAGAATAAAGTGGGAAAAGCTAGTGTGTGCTGGGAGACAAAACCCAGTTATTTGTGTGAATATAGGATATATTGGATGTATGCATGAACATTGAAGCGGTGCTGGGAGGAGGGGGTGGGGAATTTTTTTTGCTCATCTTTTCACCCCGGGTCTGAGCTGACGGTCACAGCACACAGTGCTTCAGCACTCAGTGGGGAGAAAGGGAGGAGAGGACTCAAAGTTGCGTCTGGTCTTCAGACCTCGCTGTAATTTCTAATGGAAGTTGACCCTTACCTTCAATTATTTAGTTTAAATAGACCTACAGTGGACTTCATCTCACTTCAAGGCCTTTTTCCCGATGTCTCTAGGAGGCACCCTCCATCGAGCGAGGAGATAAAATCTTGGCAAAAAGAGCACCAAAGGATGTGAACCCCTAGGAAAATTCCACTTCCTGTACACTAATGCTTGTCCTTGGGTCTCTCACTCATTCCCATGCATTTAACAAGGGATTTGTGCCTGGGGCTACAATGCTAACTTTCTAAATAAATGCCATGCTGCCCAGAATAACAGAGCTCGCCGCTTTCTGCCTTTTGCAGTTAACAGCTCGGTACGATCTACGTCTCCTCTCCTCCTACTTCCCTCCATTTTATTTCTCCTCCGTTTCTTTTTCGGCAGGCTCAACTCTCTCCTGCTGAACTTGCTGTGAACAAAAGGCTCCGTTCCAGATCCAGCCCGGAGTTGCCGTGAGAAACTTCACTGCGAGCGCTGTCTGTCGCGCTCCCTCCCTCGCCTGCTCGCTCCCTCCCTGTCTCGGTAAAATGGCAGTGCGAGAGCTTTATGAAGAGGGTGGAAAACCTCCTTTCTCGGTGCCTGGCTCTCCCGCAGCACCCCCCCCTGCCCTAGTCGTGACTCCTGAAGTCAAACTTCTCTAAAAATACACTTTAGGAGGACAGAATTTCACGGGAGGGAATATTTTTTTTACACTCCGCAGAAAAGAGCAGCTGAGGGTGGGAGAAACACAGAGGGACAGACTCGCTGGGAATCAGTGCCTTTCTGTGTGCTGGCGAACTCTGCTGATTTCACCTCCCTGCGTGGCATTGCCAGTTCCCAAGTACTTAAACAGAATAATAGTTTGCTTCAGTGGGAAAATCCAGGCCCGGAGTTGAGGTCTTTCTCTTTTCGCAGCAATGAAAGCCTTTTTAACTCTTCCAAGTGGGGGTTGCAGTGTGATGTGCCTGACCGGCAAGCCTCCCCCGACAGCTCCCAGATCTGGTGGAATTCTGTAGAGATTAGACTGTTGGCTCCCGATCCAGTGCAGGGGTTTTTGTAGGCTCCGCTCCGCGTTTTCTTTTTTTTTTTTTTTTTTGTTAAGTAGATTTACTCCTCCAAGAGCGCTCAGCAGCAGAGCTGGTGTTCGAGGGCGGCTGCGGAGCCTTGTGTTCATAACCGCCTGTACAAAACACACGCCAAAAAGAGCTCTTTCCCAGCACTTTGTTATTGTTTTCCTCCTTGAGGTGTCCGCGTTCAGAACATCTGTGAATTCTCCCTGGAATTTATAAATCCCAGCTTCACGTTTTTGAAATGCTCCCCTCCCGGATTGCCCGTGCAGCCCCGAGCCCCACATGTGCCCCCAAACGTGCTCCTGCCCCGCTCCCACCGCCCCCGCGCCTCTTCCCTTCCGCTCTGCGAACTCCGCTTCGCCTTTTACTCCTCCTAGCGAGGGCTGCTAAAATAATGCGTTTCCTTCAGACAGGCAGAGTCCACTTTCCTCTCCTAATATGCATCCAAACTTTTGCAGCGCGCTGTCAAATGTTAACAGCAGGAGCTAGCAGTGCGGCTGGGGCAGGGGCTCGCTCCTTCTCTTTGTAACCTTTGGTGCCGGCGCGGTGGGAAGCAGCAAATCCCGTGTAAAATCCACTCCTGCCTTTGAGCCGTGCTGCTGCGTTCAGCGAACTGACAGAGTTACCTTCTGCTGAAACTCCACTTCAGTTTGCGGTGTAGAGCTCTCTTGCTGCTTGCCCTTGTGCCATTGTGTCAGCTCTGGAGAGGGAGATTATACAATATCTTGACATTTTTTTAAAGAGGATAAATAAGCATTGTCTTGTACAATGCCTGAGCACATTAGCCACTCACAGCAAACAAATAATTCAGATAATGTTAATCTTAGTGGTTATGAAGCTGCAACAAGAGCGCTTAACCTCGATACGATAGTGGCTAAAATACTGGAAAGAATGGGCTGGACAAATAGAAACATATTTATAAAAAGTGTAATTTTCTTTAGCAAAACTACTCTCAGATAAGCTGAGGTACTGTAGATAGCCTTTCCTTACTCCACTCCATATTTTGCGACGTACTCTGCGAATTATAATGGATGGGTCTCTTGTTCTTGGGTCCAGTCTGCATATCACAGCGTACTGTGCCTTTCAGTAAAATGGAAGAGCATCCTTCTTCACCCAGCTACATTCATTGCTTCTCGGTTCGTTTCATTCTAGCTCAGTTGTGCTAGTTAATACTTTATTGTAGAAACTCTACCCAATTCCTGAAGTAATCCAGTCCACGTTTGTAGCGGGTTGAAAGGCTGGGGATAATGATAACTTGTGTGAGCAAGTGAGAGAGGGAGCGCGGCTGACTTTAGTCCGGTTTCCATGTCAACGATTCAGTCCATATTTGCCATCACACAGTTGGCAGAGCCTTTTTTTTTCAGGAGGGAGACACTACTCCTGTTTCTAGCACTCTAATCTACACCAGGTTTCCTAACCTACCTCGGTGCTAGGTTAAATGGCATGGCCACCTTCATGAAGGAGACTCCACTCAGGAGGAGCCAGCCTAGTGGCAGTGGCCTGCAGTGCCATGTGAGAGCTCCGAGCTGGCCCCAGCCTATCTGAGCAGCCAGGGGCTGAGTCTGTTGTGGAGGAAAGTGTGCTCAGCACTTAGGGAGATGGGGAAGGGACAGCTGCTGCATGCTACTTAGCAGAGACCACTCGGCTGAGAAGAGCGTTAATGTGTTGCAAAGAAAAGTCTCGTCCAGTTCTGCAGATCTGGAGAGTTGGGAGTTACAGCATGGGATGACACAGCTGGCAAAAGGATTTTCAGCTATTAGATGGAAATGTTGTTAAGAACTGTACTGTCATCTGCTTTCCACACCCCATGGTTGGAGTTTCATTGAATGCCTTAGTATTTAGTAACGTGCCAAGGCCTCATTGATGAGGCATATTCCAAAATCTGCTTCAGCTTTCACAAACATTTGGTAAAGTGAGTGTCTCCTTATCGTGTAGGTGGCTGGGGAATCCAGTCTGCTGTTCACATTACAATCAACACCAGGTTTCATAGTCTGCCATAGTGCACTTTGAAGAAGGTTCCAAAAGGCTGATACAGGTAGAGGAGCTGTGAGCGTGGAGTCTTTGTCTGGGTGCACCTGAGCTGAAACTTAAGCTCCTGATCTGTATTCGGTAAACTTTTGGTGGTGCTTGGCTGGACAATGGGGCTCAGCTTCCTGAAGTAGACTGCAGCTTTGGAGTTGAGAAGATTGTTGCTCAAGATTGTGAGGCAGAATTGCCTCCAGTTTGGTTTTCTATGTTTATAGCAAATGAAACATCTGGAAAAGGGTATGTTAGTGCTGTGGTCCACTACAACCCACCAGAGACACTGGTGAAGCCACTCTCACAGAGTCTAGCCTGATGTCTTAAGAGGTTTTCCCTCTACCTGCTTTTTTTTTTTTTTTTTTTTTTTTCCCTCCTAGAACTTGGGGCTTGGTTAAATAAGATGCTCCTCCAAAGAGAGCATGTAGGTCAACTTTTTGTTCTAGCATTTTCCACTATCTTGCTGTGATGGAATCTCCTCCATGTGGCACAGTCAACTATAAAAGTTGTGGCAAAGCTGTCTTTGTTTGAGAGCCTGCAGGGCAATTTATCACCCTAGAATACATCTAAAATTTTGCTATTTGTTGCCCTGTCCAGACTCCCTTCCCACTTTCAGCTTTGGAATAGACCTTTTGTTCTGCCACCTGCGTTCTAGATAATAAATATTTTACACGATCAACTTCATAGTGAGTGTGAGGGTTGAGCTGATAGTAGTAGACACTGAGATCTTCAGTTCATCCACAGCAGCGGGCATGGAGCACTGGGAGTGCTTCTGTCCTTCCATGCACTGTCTTGCCTCTTCCCCTGGGCTCAGGTTTCCCCACTGCCATCAGTGTTGTTAAAATGAGATTTCTTGTGGTGCATCCTGCTGGTTGTTAGACCTGGGCTGAGCTCAATGCTTTCATCCCCGTACAGCTGGTAATCGAGGTTATTCTGCCCCATTTTTTTTTGTTTTGAGGCGGTTTTCTAAAATGGAAGCCTGTACTTCAGAAGCGTCTTCTGATTCCTCACCCATTTTATTCTGACTTTTTCTCTCTGTAAAGTTGTATTTACTTAAACTTCACTTTTCCAAACATTCCTGTATTCCAGAGGAGACCCCTTCCCCCTCAGCCATCCAGATTCGGGATGCAGGACTGAGATCTAAAGCATATAGGCATCCGCTTCATCACTTCTGGGGGCTTGCTTTTTTACAGCGGAACTAACTCATCTTTTTGTATCTTTGCCACATGCCTGTACAAATTGCAGTAAAAAACACAACTAGAGGAGCCGCTGGGACGGGACAGCCCATGTCCAGCACTGAGATCCAGGTACACTCCTCCCTTCTGCTCTGGGAAAGGCGAGGGGGATGGAGGAGGTGGGAATCTGGGTCTGAAATGGTTACAGAAGAGCACGGCCTAATTCTCCGTTCACCTTTTGACAGCTGGGGAGCTCCTGCACCTCATTATCCTTGAGACCGCGGGAGCATCCCGGCCCATTGCTCAATGTGTTGTGTCTAGACACGTTCAGGTGGTTGTAGTTCTCCCCATTCAGCCACCCCGAGGGAGTGCCTGGTCCGCTGCCCACTGCTGTCGCTTTGGCAGGAGTGGGAACCAGACTTTCTTGGATGTCCATGTGCGCAGCTATTGTCTTGGCGCACTGCCAACTCTTTTTCCAGAGGGACACAACCAGCAGAGAGGAAATGACAATCTTTAACAGTTTGCAAAGGATAATTCCAAATGGAATTTCTAGGGACAAAGAAGAGGCGCTTCGCTGACCCACGGGCCATCTCCCTGCTGAACCCCCGGAGCTGCTGGCAAGCAACGCAGCCACGCGCCCCCTCCGCTTTCCCCCAGAGGTGGGCTGCAGCTCCTCTGCCCCCGCTGCCCCCGGAGGTGCCCCGAGAAGGTAAGAGAGGCCGCTCCGAGCGAGGCCACAGCTCCTGACCCCTGCCCCGAGCCGGGCGGCCCGACCGGGGTCGTGCCGCTGCCCGCTGCTCCGGCACCATCCGCTCCCCGACCCCGGTTCGGCCACGCCGCACCGCCCCGCCCCGCCCCGCACCGCCCCACGCTCGGCGGCTGGGCTCGGCTCCGCGGATCCGCTGCGGGTTTTGCGTGCGGCAGCCTCCGCCGCGCCGAGCCGCGAGCGGCCGGGGCCGGCCCGCTCCTCCTTTGTGAAGGGGGGGAGGCTCCCGTCCGGGCCGCGCCGCGCTCCGCTCCGGGTTTGGCAGGCGGCCGCGGCGCTGGGTAAAATGGCAGTGCTGAGCCTCGTGTCGGAGTGAGCCCCACTCGGCGGACCAGAGTCGGGAGCTGCCGCGCGGCTCGCCCAGCCCGGCCCCGCCGCCGCTCGGCCCGGCTCCGGG
>NC_034430.1:74890-76358 GCF_002078875.1 Numida meleagris | reverse complement strand
TCCCGCACCGGGAGCCCCGTCCCGGGTCCCCCCCTCCTCCTCCTTCCCCCCACTCTCTCCTCCTCCTCCCCTTTCTCTGCCGGCTGCAACCGAGGAGGTACAGCGGGGCCAGGCCCCGGGAAGCCCAGCCCAGCGGAGCCCTCCCCGCCTCGCCAACCAGGCCGGGGGGGAATGAGCCCCCGCTGCCCTGAAGAGCCCGCCGCCGCCTGAGCGGGGAGCAGCAGAGCAGCGAGGCCTCACGCCGGCCGGCCAGGCAGGGAGCAGCTCGGGGGGACCGGTCCGGGGGGGGTGGCTGGGCGGGGAGGGGGGGGGGATCATGGCTGCTCAGGTCGCCCCCGCCGCCGCCAGCAGCCTGGGCGCCCCGGCTCCAGCCGAGCTGAAGAAAGCGGAGGCGCAGCAGCGGGATTGTCCCCCGGAGGAGGCGGGGGGTGAGGCGGCGGCGGAGCGCGGCGGCGGCGAGAAGCAGGCGGAGAGCGAGGGCCCCCCGGGGAAGGAGCTGCAGGACGGGGCCGAGAGCAACGGAGGGGGCGCAGGGGCCGAGTCCGACCTGAAGAGCTCGAACGGGAACCCGGGCCCCAGGCCCGCCGCTGCCGCCGCCACCCTGAACAATAACCTCCCGGAGCCGCCCGGTGGCGGCGGCAGCAGCGACGGGGTGGGGGCGCCGCAGCAGCAGCAGCCGCCGCAGCAGCCTCCCCCTTCCCACCCGGCCGCCTTGCCCCCGCCAGCCTACGGCTTCGGGCAGCCCTACGGCCGGGGCGCCCAGGCTGCTGCCGCCGCCGCCGCCGCTGCGGCCGCCGCCGCTGCCTTCCACCAACATGGCGGACAACAAAGCCCTGGCATGGCAGCGCTGCAGAGCGGGGGCCTGGAGCAGTCTTACCCGGGGCCGGCGGGAGCCCCCGCGGGGCCGCCCCCTCCCCAGAACTCGCACGGCGGCGCCGAGCACGGCTTCCCCAACCACCAGTACAACTCCTACTACGCGGCCGGCGCCGGGCGCAGCGCCGGCTCCTACCCGCCTCCCCCCCAGGCCTACGCCCTGAGCTCCCCCCGGGGCAGCGCGCAGAGCTCCGCTCAGGCGGCCGCCGGCGCCAAGTCCCCCGCCGCCGCCTTCCAGCAGCAGCGCTTCGGGGTCATGGGGCCCTCGGCCGCCGGCGGAGCAGGAGGAGGGGGCGCCACCCCGCAGCCCACGGCCACCCCCACCCTCAACCAGCTCCTCACCTCCCCCAGCTCCGCCCGCGGCTATCAGGGGTACCCCGGGGGCGACTATAGCGGCGGGCCGCAGGACGGGGGAGCCGCCAGCAAGGGCCCGGCCGCCGCGGATATGGTCTCGCAGTACGGCGGGGGCAACAGCCAAGGCTGGGCCGCAGCGCCCGGCGGGGCCCCGCCGAGGAGCCACCACGCGCCCATGAGCCCCGGGAGCAGCGGCGGCGGCGGCGGGGGACAGAGCCTCGGCCGGAGCCAGCAGGTAACA
>NC_034430.1:37737-74835 GCF_002078875.1 Numida meleagris | reverse complement strand
GGCCGCCGGGCTGGGGGCGGCGGGGGATAGGGGGCCGCCGGGAGGGGGACGGGACAGCGCCTCTCCCGTGGCTTCTCCCCGCCGGGTCGGCGCTGCTGGGGAGCTGCCATTGTCTGTGCCTGCTCGCTCACTCTAAAATGGCTGCCTCGCTGCCTTTCCTTCCTCCCTCCCCAGCCTTTGTGCGAGGCTCCCGGAGAGCGGCCTCCGTCCCGCGGGGGGCTCCGGCGGGGGGAAGCGGGGAAAAACGGCAGTCGTCCTCGGCGGGAAGCTGCCGGGCCCGGCGCGAAGGGGCCGGTGGAGGCCGTGAGTCGGGGGTCGGGCTGCGGGCGGCCCGCCTGGGCCAACGCGGGGCCCCGGCATTGCCGCTGCCATCCGCGCCGCCGCCCCGGCCCCGCCGCCCCGCTCCCCGCCCCGGGGGCCCCGCTCCCCGATGAGGGTCGCCCAGGGCCCGCCCGGGTGGCCGCGCCTCGGCCCGGCCCGGAGGGGCCATCTTCCCCCGTGGGAGGCCCGGAGGCCCGGTGGCCCGAGCCTGTGGCTGGGAGTGCTGGTAAACAGCTCAGCGATGGGAGTAGTGAGTGCAGATTGCTTTGGTTTGGGATTTGAATTATGGAGGTAAAATCCTTCTGTCAAAGCCAGGAGACAGTTGGTCTTAGGTTGACATCCTATCTGTGATCTGATTGGCTCCCCATCTCCTGCTCTTGGCCATTTATAATTGCCTCTGATGTAATGGTACAACAATCCTGATGAGCTCATAAACTTTTACACTCGGCTTTTCTGCCAGCCCAGACCCAAAGCAGCCCCGCCACTCGCCATCTCCTCGGCCCCCCACCGAAACTGGCTGTGACCTTGAGGAGGGTCGGTGGTGGCCCTGCAGGAGCCGAGCCCCAGCCTGCCTGCCCTGCTGCTTTGTGCCCGAGACAAAAGAAGAGGCGATGGCATTTTGTTTGTACCTTGGGTTTATTTTGCTTGTGATGTTTTATGCGGCCTGGAATAGAGTCTGTGTTGTCAGAACAGTGGCAGGGCTTCTCCGCACAATGGGCTTGCTGTTTATTTTGGTTATGTGACTTTCCCTTTGGTACAAATGATTTCTTTGATGAATCTGAGGGTGCGTTTGTTCCTGACTAATTTTGGCCCTTTTCAAAACTGGGGCTGTTTGGATTCTTTGAGCTGGAGATGTGGGGGTTTCTGGGGTGTATTGCAGCCTTACAAATAAACAAAAAACCCTACCAAACAGTTGCAACCAAGCTTGTGGTGGATGCACTGAAAATGAATTGTGCACTTCAGTTTGGTGGGGAGCTTCAGTATAGATCAGGCCTCGGCTTCTGGCTGTGTATCTTAGGGCACGTTTTGACTTTGAGTGAGCACTGACAACATCTGTCCCCTCTCTGCGTTTAACAGACATATTGCAGGTCCTCACTGTTTGCTTTCTGAAGGAGTATGAATAGGAAAAACAAGCCTGCGCATCAGAATGATCATCGTATAGGTAGAGTTACCTGTCTGCTGGAAACATGGAGGAGCAGAAAGCATGCAGAAGAGAAAGCAGTATGGTACATGCATTAGACATGCTAGATACAGGGGAAAAAGAAATGCTGGTATCTAATATCTAGAAACTTGGCTAAAACCAGCTTCCTCTCTGTGTTCAGGCACGCGTCCCCATGGCCTGTCATGGCCTCGTGCAGCCTGACAGATGTCCCTCTTCGTACCATGTGCTCTGCTCTAACTTCAGGCCCTGGTTTAGAGCCATGCGGCCTCCAGAATTTCCCTTCTTACTCAGTGCTTGTGTCCACGTGAAAACTGCTTAATTTTTGTCCCTTGGTTACCTGAAGGCAGTTTCCTTCGGCGTCTTGAGTTACTTAATTGTCTTTTCTGTCAAACAGTGCTTTCTAAGGGAGCCAGTCTTACCTCTGCTGTGGTCTTCAGAGCGTCTGATGGTAACTGGTAGTGAGCGTCCGATTGTTTGGAGTGAAGGCTGCAGGTCCTCAGGGGTGCGTCCATGTGTACCTGCAGCACAGGTATACATCGGACAAGTGACACAGGTGCTAGGGTGTTGACTTGAATTTCCTCTTTGTAGCCTGAATATGTGGATCTCGATAGAATGTGTGCTAAAAGACGGTGGCGGATTGAACTTTTCAGGCAGGTATTTTATTACGCTACATATCTGACAAAAACACGTTCCTGTCCGTGTCCTGATAGAACAGGAGACGTCTCTGGATTCTGTTCTTGTCCTGGAAAGCGAATTTTGCTTGATTCTGCGACTCTTGATATGCTATGAATTAAAAATATCTGGGTAACTAGTCTCATTAACTGGAATTATTAATGAATAGCTGGTTTGAGAATTAGTTTAACTTTTAAGAAGTACAAGTAGTATATATAAATAAGTATATATAAAAAAGTATATGTAAAAAAAGTATATAAAAGTATATAAAAAGTATATATAAAATAGTATATAAAAAGTAACTTAACTTTCCCACCCTAAAAATCATACAAAACTCCCCAGTTTTATTTGTGTGAAGGATTTTTGAACTCAAGCTGACAGATCCTTCTTTTTGTTGTTTAAAAAGAGCCCACAAAAAACAATCCAGAGAGGCTTACCTAACATGATGGAAAAAGCTTGCACATATCTTCTCTGCTGCTCACGAGAAATGGTTGATTAATAACAATATTTTGGTCCTAAATTGTAGCCTCCTTCCACTGTGTAGTGGGCTGAATTCCCTGGATTGGAAGAATTTAAAGCTTGTGTCTTTTCTTTGTTTTGTACAGTGGTGAACAGAATGGGTGCTTACCATGTAACTCTCTGAGAAAATGTTGGATAGTGACAGCAGGACGCTGTTCCCCTGGCTGTGCGTTAGGAGGAGGAGCATCTCTCAGTGCAGGAGAAGGTGATGGGAAGAGCGTGGGGCTCCTCCAGGCTGAAACTGTTGGGACAGTGAGCCTGGGCTTTTGGGGGTGGGCAGCAGCACTGTGCACAGGAGTGCCCTTAATTCTCCGTGTTGTTAGGATTTATGGATGATGCCGAATTGAGAGTTTTATTGTATCGCTCATCAAGAAAGACAGCGTACTTTCTGGAGTGCAAGTTGTCTTGGGGGAACAGTTCCGGTAATAAATGGAGACTATAATTGCTTGCATGGGTGGTATGGAACCCTCTAGGACCGCTGCTTGCTGGCTGGGCAGTGGAGCATGGTGCTGAGCAGGGGCAGGCATGCCTGCTGTCTGCAGGAACTGGGGTAGAGGTGCAGGGGCTGGACATCTTTTTGGATGGCCTTTATAGCTGGGAAATGCAAGTAGGATCAAGAAATCAGAATGCGTTTTTACAGAGTGTGGGCTGAGAAATCTGTGGTTTTCTGTGGGAATGGCTTGTAAGAAACCAGGCTTGGAATCGTAGTTTTAAGTTTTTCCATTTTACTAACAACTTTATCGTGTATTTGTTTCCACTTCCCCTCAGAGCGTGTAGCTGTTGTTAATAATCAGCTGGCTTTCCCAGTGTCTGGAGACTTAAAGGAAGCTCCTAAAGAGAAAGCACTTCCCTCCCTGAGGAGGTGGGCACCTCTCGTACGCGCTTTCACTACAGCAGGGGACTCCTGTAATGGGAGGTGATTTTGGGTTGCGTTTAACATCAGTGTGCTGGGTAATGTCCCCGTAGGTGCACCGACATCTCCAGGCCTCTATTAGAAGTTCAGTGAAGTCGGTTTAAAAATTGTATGTTAATAAGAAATGCTCTCTGGGCCTGTTGCCATACGATAGTTACATTTTGTTGACTTAGATCTCAACTTTAGTAACAAGTGAGGCGTGAAAAATGTTGTTGAAAATATGCTTTTTAAACTAAATTGGCACCAAATGGCTCTGTGCTGCCAATGAGCTGTGATATCTTGGAATCTGAAATTGAGACCTGGCTCCCGTTGTCTTCTGTCACAGGGTTTTCCCTTGCTTAGCATTGTAATGCTAGGAGGCCTGGAGTTGCTCGCAAGGTGCAGTATGCACTGGATCTTTCCCATGAAAATGAGGTGCATCTTTTTTTCTGATGCACAGTTTGCTTCTGAATGAACGATTTTAGATTTTCTCTGCATTGGCATAGGTAGAAAACTGTTAGCTTAATGTTGTAAGGATCAAACTATTTAATTCTAATGTGGACGCTGAAGATTTTACAGGCATGCTTTTCAGAGTAGTGTGAAGCAGAGTAGGTGTTGCCTGATTCTGGTCAAATACCTTGATTTGTGAAACACTGTTGTCCTGCTGGTTGGTCGTAAGGTGGCTGGTGTTTGCGGGCAGGCTGTGTCTGAAGTAGGATTCAGGACAGAAAGCCTTATTTCTTATTTTTATTTTTTCCTCAGTGAAATGGGGTTAGTAAGGCTTGGCACGTGTATTTTGCTAAGTATGAATTAAATGCTCTGTCAATCCTTATTTATTAGCTAGGCTAGGGGTGAGTTTCTACACAAGTCTTTTGTAATCACGTTGTTTACAAGATAGAAACGTGCTTTCTGGAAGGTTGTATACTTGGCTTTTGGATCGTAGTTTTTTGGCAAGAGTGCTTGCCAGTTTCCTAAAACTATTAGGCCAGTTCAATTCTTTTTATGTGCTGAAAGTTTAGTTTCCTGAGATGAGTGCTCAGCAGATATGCTGCATCTCTTCCTGTTCTTTAGGTGATAGCAGAAAGTGGTCTTGGGGGGAGCAGGGGAATCAAACACGGTAGATACCTTGCTGTGTTCCTAACACTTTGTCTTTAATTGTATTTGAGACCACTGGTTAATGAGTACGTACAGAAGTATTAACATGAAAACTCTATTTTAAACAAACCAAACAAAAACATCAACGCGACAGCTTTCCTTCAGAGAGAAAATAAACTCTGAAATTAGGCTAAATTGTGCAGAAGTTCATTTTATCTTCCTGTTACCTCACATGCGACTTTTCCGCCATTTTTCATTATACACTTTTCAAGGGAGCACCACCAACCTGGAAATCCAGTTTTTACCCTATGAATCTGAATCTATGATCTCTGTAATTAAAATATTAGAGGAGAAAGATGCCCTTTCCAGTTTTTACTCTGTGTATTTGAAATTCTTTGTCTAGTCAGTTTGGTTTCTTTTTTGAATTGCTACTCCTGTGTGATGGATTGCTCTGGGGAAAAACTCATCAGCATTCCATTGCCCAATTCCTGCCAAGAATGTTTGAAACTCTTGAGCAGCAGCAGCAAAGCAGAAACTGAAGGCAAGCAGGCAGAAGTGCAGGGGCAAAAAGGGAAAAGATAACCTTGTCAGAATTAAAGTTGCTTCAGTGGCCACTTGCCTTCTCTTCCGGAATGGTCCATAAGGCATCGTGAAGGATGCAAAGTAGTATCTTCCCTTTCCTTCTGGTGGATGAAATAAAGGATATTTCCTGGGAAAAGGTAACTGGGGGGAAATCCTGCAAAATGTTCTTCTGTCTTGTGCTGATTCAGCCTTGAATTTAGTAGGAGGTTATGCACGTGCACTGGTAAAACTAGACTAGATGTCTGTTACCCAAAGCCGTAAATCTCCAGCTAGGAGTGGATGACAGGTGAGGTTGGAGGAGAAAATGCAGTTTTCTTTGGCACACTAGACCAAAACTGACGTGTTCTGTCTGGGTCCCTGCAGTCCACCTGTTCCTGGGTGACGTTAGGGAAGTTGATGATAACTTTCTCTTTTTTTTGTTTTAGTGACTGAAAAAGCAGAGAAGTTGGTCACCTGATGAGGAACTGTGTGTATTTTCTGCAGGCTCAGGAAGACCACACTGTACTTACAAACTGATTCCAGTAACATTCCAATCATAAGTTAAATGTCATCTCTGCTGTGTTAAGTGTGTGCATATTCTTTAAGGCCAAAATTCTGTAGAAGCTGTAGGCTTCGGGCAATCGTTCCACTCCGGTATGTAGAGGAGGAGCGTAAGGTCTTAAGTTCTTACAGTGTCTGTTCTTTGGTGGGAGCAGCCGAGATGTGGATGTGGGAAGCTGTAAGGTGGGGCATGGAAGCTGGGACAGGGCCGAGAATGGAGTGTGGATTTTGCACTGTGAGTGTGAGCCATTGATCCTCCCCCAGTGCCTGGTTTAGCTGCGTTTGGTAAGACCCTTTTAGTGGAGTTCTGCACTTAGAGGCTTGGAGGCTGAAAGCAGCAGGGCAGGAACAGGAAGAGCTGCTTCTCTGAGCTCATGTACATATTTTACCAGTGTCTTAATCAGATGATGATATGAATTAGCATATGGATGAGGGAGGGGTTCCCTTTCTCTTCTGTGCACCTGCACTCTCAGTATGTAACTCAGCAGTTCAATCCTTTAACTTGAGCATTTTTGATTTTTTTTTTTTTTTGGAAAACACCAAGAAGAGCATTCCCTAGTTTGCCATCGTGTTCTTTCTGGAGTATTTCTGACACTAATTCACAGCTCAGTAAGTATTTCCGCAGTGTGGGCATGAGCTCTCTGTGGTGAAATGTAAAGGATGCTAAGTAATGACAGGTAAATTCAATAAAAGCTACTTCTGAATTTCACAGCAAATTTTTTTGTTTGTTTGTATGTTCAGAGTAAAATGGTAACTGTAGGTAGAATTTAATTTCTCATCTTGTTTCTTTTTATTTTTGGGGAGAAAAAGGGGGCAGAAGTGGGTAGGAGCAAGTCAAGGAAAGGATTGGTTCATTCCATAAATGCTTTTGGTAAAGAAATTTCTTTATGGGGGAGCGTGCTGCTGGAGAGAGAGTGTGTTAATTCCTGTGAAATTCCCATGAAGAATCAGTTTCTGTAAATAACCCTGGAAAGCTTCTGCTCCATTACAGTTATTGGCATTTCATGCGATAACCGGCATGTCATTATTTCTTTCACTTACCTATAGCAATTGAAACGCTTTCAAGGGCACATTAAATTGCTACTAACTTTTTTTCCCCCTTTTTATCTTTTAAATTTGAGTAACTTCCTGTTATTCCTGAATAATGAATATTAGGCCCGAACTATCCCAAGAAACTTCGTATTAGACATGGGGAATAGTTTCTGAAGAAGCTGTGGATGCCTCTGGAGCAGGGAGCGCTCCCTGCTGCTTGTTCTGCTCAGGGCTTGCCCCGTGCCTTGTGTGAGCACGAGTGGTTTTGGCCCTGTGGCATAGCAGAGGGGACTGAGGAACACTTTCACGTTTTTTCTGGCATGTGACAAGGAGGAGAGAGTGTTTCAGGGCAGCAGCCAGTTGCTGATGTCAGACTGTGACCTAAAGAAGCCGTGACTTTCCATCCTGGGAGATTCTGTGACTCTTCTTGAATAGAAATTCTTGAAGTTTGGATGACTCTGGAATTTCCCCTGGGGAAAATTACTGGGTTAAACAAGTACTTCCTCCCTTCCCTCCGTCCCCCCTTCCTCCCCCCACTTGTGAGATTTCATTCAGGTTTGACTTAGAGAAGCCCTGAAAATTACCATTTCCCTTCTGATGTCAGCACAGTTCTGGCATCCTGCCTGTGAATAACTGAGCAGGAATGCTTTAAAACCTGAGCTCAGGCTGCAGCTGCACCTCCAGACATCGCGGTGGGAGAGCTGTTCTGCCCCAGCAGGGGCTGAGCTCTGGGGTATGCTCGGACCAGTGCATGATGCTGCTGCTTCCACTGCTGACAGTTGGGTTTGTACTTAATACTCTGTCCGGAGCAGTGGTTGCAGTGGCGTGAATGCAGACTGAGAAGCAGGAGGAGCAGAAGAGGCAGGGTACCTGCTGGAAACAGCCATTCTGCTTTGGGTTTGGGGCACTGGTTTCGGTCTTTTTCGGTGAGATTGTGAAGAGTAGTCTGTGGTGCCTGCAAAATTTTGCTTTTTGTTCACTGCCTTTGTTTTTGTAGGTGACCACGGTTTTCTTGCTGAACAGAGGTCTGTATCTGAATTCAGGAAAAGGTCATGTAGCCCACTGTCCTACTCCAGGGCAGGATCAGCTACACCTAACAGCAGGGCAGACAGCGATGAAGGTGATGTGCCTTCCTCGGTCTGTTTCAGTGCTTTACCGTCCTTAGCACCGGATATTACAAAAAATGTTCCTCTAACTCAAGTAATCTTAATTGAGTATCTCTTCTGGTTCTTGTCTTTCTGGTTATCGGGATCAGAGCAAAAATATATGATAACTAGCTGACGAACATGTGGCTTTTCCCCCTTCCCTAGTTCCTTGAGGGGAAGCTTGCTAGTTAAGTTGCAAAATGTCTCCCTGTACTTCCTGATTACTGTGCTCGCTGGGGACTGCGTTGAAGGGGTCGGGCTGTCCTGCGTTCCCACTTGCACACCTTCTAGGGCCCCAGAGCCAAATGGCTCGCTCTGAGCTTCCCTGGATGGGATCCTTCCTGTTGTCTTGTTTTGAGTTTCATTCTTCTTAACAGTCTGGTGATGGATTTAAAGTCCATATGACTGTGGGACTATGCACCCTGTGCAAGTTTAGGAGGAGAATCTGGTATTCATTAACTGTGTGTAAATAATTAAACCAGTGCCAGACTAGAGGTGGTCTTTCCTCAAACGTACCTCTTGTGAAATGGTTTGAAAAAAATCTTTCACCTCTTTGCACAACATACATTGAAATGGTGGAAGTGCTGGAATTAGGTGCAGCCTGATCTTTCTTCTCAGCATTAGGTGTCTCTGACTTTGTAGCTGGCATTGCTAGCCCCATGAAAGGTGTCACGCTCAAGGCCAGCGCATGGAGCGCGTTCGCGTGTTCCTTGAAACGGCCTTTCAGTTGTGCTCCGGCTGTGTGCAGTGTGAGGAGGGCAGTTACCCTGTGGGGTAGCTGGGTGGGTGTGTTTTTCTTTATTATTATTTTTTTAAACACAGCAGTAACCAAATGAGTTTGTAAGGGGCTTGTGGTAGTCGCAGTGCTTCGGAGCTTCTGGGAGGTGCTCCAGGCCAGGGCTGTTGTGGTACCTGCTGGATCAAACTTTCTCTTTGGGCTTGGCGGTTCCCCTGAAACACTTTTCTTCTTTGGTCTTATGAAAAATCTTCTCGCTGGAAGTGTCAGTTCTGATTGCTCATAGGCAGAACTTGGCTCCCCTGGAACAGGACACGTTTGTGGGGGAATGGTTTTCAGGTAATGGGTGCTGACCCTGGGCTTGGCGGGGGTTTAGAGCAAAAAAAGCCTGGAAGGCACTCACTGAGCTGCTGCTCTGGAGGAGGGGCAGAATGCCTGGCTGCTGTTTGTCTTGCAGTAGCTACTGGTGGGTGTACAGAAGTGACTGACGGATGATCCTGAAGTATTCCACCAGCCTGTGCTTGAAAAAGGTTTCTGAAAGGCCTTCGTTGGCCTTCCTGTTTGGTTCACAAGACGTGGCAGCATTGCAAAAGCTTGTTTCCACATTAATTGTGATTGATTACTTTGCAATCTAGGACAAGATTTCCTTTGAAAAGCTCTATGCCGATTCGTTGTCAGGAATTAAAATCAGATGAAGTAGTTAGTGTTCTATGAAATATCCCAGAGTGTTTCTTGTTGGCTTTCAACTGTTCTTGGCCCTTAGCCCTCACCTCCTTTTCCTTCTCTGGTGCAAGGTGCTAAATCTATTGTCTGCACACTCAGGAGAATAACTCATTAGGCATATTGTATTAGGAGATTGGGGGATAATTTGCTCCTGAACTTCAGAGCGTAGATTTACTGGCTGTAATGATGAGCATGGAGTATATTGAAAGTGCATTGCGTCAAGGCGACATCGATACTTGTACTGAATGGTGAACATGTATTAATATTAGCTTTAAATCTGATCGCTCTGTAAAAGGCAATAAACTGTTCAGAGTTGTCAGTGCTGTCAAGGTACAGTCATGCCTCATCTTCCTGTTCCCGAATGAGTTGTCTCGCAGTTTCTTGTTATACCTGTTCCTGAAACCAGTGAAGACTTCGCAGTGTTGGCTGATCTTCCTCGCCCTTGGCACTGGCACAGTGAGGCATTTCTGTATCTTCTCACCAGCTGTCCACGCACACTTCAACTTGCTGAGCAACTCCCCACATTGTTCATTCTGCTTTAAAAGAAGCTGGATTTTTCTAGTCATAGATAGAATGGAAGCCCAAGGACAAAAGCAAGTGTAGGGTGGTAGACCCAGGCCTCAGAATTGCTATAATCAGCTACATAGCGCTGGTGGATTTTTACTTCTATTTTTTAAAATAGCAACGACCTTGTGCCACTGTAGGGCTGGGGTTCATGCCAGGCTCAATAAAGCCCACAAAAGTAACATCCAAATTTGTCAACTGCTGTAAAAAGAAAGGAAATAAGTCTTGTTTCTTCCTATTAGCATAACACAGCTTTGTTACCTTGGATGGCTCTGATGAAATAGGAGGGGGTCATGACCGAGCTGCTTCTTAACAAGGCAACACAGTGGCTGATGATGTAGTGTAAAGTGCGCTGTAAACATCGGGTGCTGGCCTGGTACCAAGGTGTGTTGAGATGCTCTTGTTCTTAGCAGGGTGTTGCAGCAGCACTCCTGGGGAGGCTGAGGGTGTGCCTGTGTGCAGTCCGGTTACCAGGCCCGCATCGCCCTGGTGCGGAGCAGCAGGAGCCGTGAGGGCTGGAGAGTGGGCCGGTGCAGCACTGGTCTTTCATTCGTGTGTTAACTTAAGCTGAGATCGTCTCTTCCATAGTTCAGATCCGAACCTCAGATTACTTGGATTACTTTGGCAGACCTTTATGTTGCATTATACATGCTTTGAAGGAAATTCATTTCTTCTGCAGAAGCAAGGGAGAGCCTGTGTTATTCTGAATTGTGGATTGTAGAAACTACAGGCCCTGACACACAGCTCTTATTAGAGCAAGCAGCTGCTCTGGACAAGATGGAACTCTGTGTGCTCAGATGAGGTAGCCTCTGACAGCTGTACTTCTCTTACCATGAGCTGAGCTGCTTCTCCTCCATCGCAGTGCTATTTGCAGTAGGAGAGTTCGGGCAGCTGGACACCTGCGGTGTCTTAGAGCCCTGATATGATGCCAGGGTGCCTCAGGTGCCCCCTTACCAACCTGGCATGATAAGGGGCCATGGGAATTTACTTGTCCAGTGAATCTGATCAGCCACCCTTTGTTCTAGTGTAAAATGGAAGACATTTGCAAAAAAAAAAAAAGTATTCAAATGTACCTTGAGCTTTCAGACAGGCACGAGTGGGTAGAAACCTGCAGTGCCACATTTATTCCCATTTTATGTATGGAGAATTAAGGCATAGGTTGAAATGAGGAAAGCCGCATGAGGTAGTATAGTCAGTGTGGATCTCTGGTTGTGCAGTTTAACTGTGTCTTCCTCTTTCCCTCCCTAAATGTAGTAGGAAGGTCCATCTTCAGACAGTTCTTTCTGGACAGTTTGCAGCTTTGCTGTTCTGTTGCCTTTGAATGGGAGAAGCTGGAAATGTGTGAACTCCTTCTCTATCCTGGTACTCAAGATGATGTGGTGCTTTACGTCTGCATATGGGAAACCAACTTAATACCCTTCCAGCAGTTGATGCTTGATGTCTTTTTGTCTTTCAGAGCTTGTCGAAATTTTGTTGTTTTTTTTTCCATGGCAAGTAAGCGTTTTTAGAAAGCTAGGAGAGTGTGCTGGAGGTGCCTCATGAGACTTTTAGATGTGCCCTGGGACCCCTCAGATTTCTGTGCATGAAGAGCTTTTAATGAATCAGTAACACTAACTTTATTCTAGAAGATAAACTCTAGTGAGCTCTCTTGTATTGGGTCTTCCTTCAGCTCAGGTTCTGGAAAACAAACATCCATGGTGTTGAGTACCAAAAGCCATCTGTCTCTGAGATTAGTATCGCTTGTTTGAAGGGAAATGGGCGTTATGGAGAATTAGCTGCATGACCGATGTCTGCCACAGGTCTCTGTTGTCCAAATGCATTTGCAGAGCTTCGGGAGTCTTTCAGGTTTTCAGTAGTGCTTAGGGCAAATATTGTGCATCTTGGTGATCTGGAGCAGCTGCACTCTTCTGGACTGAAATCAGATCGCTTAAGCCGTAGTGACACGTAGTGTAATTTTGCTGTTCCATCCTTGCCCTTCCTTCTCTTGCTTTTTTAGGGCTTGCTCTTGGCCTGGTCCCATTTCTGTGGTACAACAGGAGCTTGCGTGCTCCTTCTAATGCATAAGTGGGCCTGGAACAAAAATGCTGCCGTAAGTTGCTTAACTGTCTTTTTGTTGACTTGGCTCCAGTTCATTAGAGCGGACGCAGGAGGTTGGCTAAACTTACAGCCTGATTTAATATTCAGAAAGGATGTTTCTTTCTGTCTTAAAAGGAGCAGCACCTTGTTACAGCTATCGTATACGTGGTCCTTGGGATCATCTCCTGTGGAGCTGAGGTGAAGATTTTGGGAGGAGTGAACAGTGGCACTTTGGAGCTCTGGGGATGAGTTGGCTGAATATTGCGCTTCTAAATGAGTTAGTGAGGGGATAGCTAGTTACCTAATTACGTGGATCCGAGGAAATGCTTTCAATTTATATTTGTGCATGCAGATGTAATTGAAGGCGTTAGAGATTACATACACTGCCCCTCTAAATAGTAAAGTGGATAATCTGACTCCATCTACCTGTGAAACGTCTCAAAACTTTACTAGTCTCCAGCAGCTGCGGAAGAATCTAAATTCTTTGTTAATTTAGCCTGTGTTTAATTTGGTAAATAGCGCTTGTCAGAATCTCCTGCTGTGTTAAAATAACCCTGTAGGTAGCTGTCAGCTCCTGCTTCCACCTCAGCATCTGATAACAAAGTTGAGATGAGAGCAAAAGGAGCCGATTGCTTGGCCAAGGCACCAGCCCACGTGTGTCATTCATCCAGCCGCAGAGCGAGCAGGAGCCCCGAGAGCAGGGAGGCTCCGTGTCAGCCCATGGGTCGCCTCTTCCCTGCAGGCCTGAGCTCCTGTGCAGGCGCTGGGTTGCGTTGTTCTGAACCGCTGAGGATGTTTAGTTGTGACGCCGGTGTTGTGCTGGCAGAATGGAGATGGAGGGTGAGGGAAATGAAAGTTCTGGTTGCTCTTGCCTAATGTTGGTGTGGGAGGGGATCACTTGTGCTCTTTCTGCAAGGATCTGTACTCTGCTGTGCTCTGAGTCTGCAGGTAGGAGCAGTGACCCTGAGAACTTAACTTGCTGTTGGTGTGGCTGCTGCGTCTCGTGAGTGCTGGTGCTGTGTGACCCCTGGGCAAGGCTGGGCCTATCTGCCTGGCATCCTTACCAGTGCAAATTTGCAGAAAAACAAGAGACTTTCCCCCTCTCCCTGCTCAGCCCATTGCAGTGTCTACACCGTAAATCTTACTTCATGTCCCTTTGCACTACAGAAAAATGTCCTGCTAATGTGAGTGTGCATCTGTCTTTGAGTAGATTCTGAAGATTGCAGAAAACCAGCTATGTGTCATCTTCAGATATGATAGTGGTTGAAATATTACATTGAGGATCCTGAGAGATACCTGAATAATGTGGAGTGATAAGCCATGTGGCCGTGTGTCAGGGAATGACAGACTGAAGAAAGAAACTGAAATCTAGAGCATCAATAAGCTGGATTTCTCTTGAATTTGCTAAGGCTTAAAGTCCGTCTAGGAGGGAAAGATGAGCTCAACAATTGCACTTTGTTTAAAGCAGAGGCTAGCTAAGCACCTTCCCTTCACCTTTAAAAAAAAAAAAAGAAAAAACAACGGAAAACCAAAACCAAAAAATGCACACAGATACAAAAAACAAACAAACAAACAAAAAAAACCAAAACCAAGAAAACTTCAGATTCCCCCCCTGCAACTGGCCATGAATGCTGTACTCCTGTCAGGCCATTTCTAAGGAGGGTTTGATTTCAATTCCTTGCCAGATCTTCTGATTTACTTCCTTCAGAGGTAAAACAGTCCATAATAATAGATCCTGTGTCAAAACTCTGGTCAGTTTCAATCAATTTGAAGAGTATTAGTAAAAGTGGTGCTTGGGAAAGTCCTCCGAGATGTGTGGACTGGCCTCTTGCTGAGAAATGTTAATAGGGTAATTACTGAATTATGTTTAGCCAGGAAGATACGTTCACAGAATAGCTGTTTGGAGGAAACTTACTCATCTTGGTTTCCACTGGTAAGATGTAGTATCATGGATTTGTGGAAAATCTCCCCGGAGGAACCTGTGCAGTAAGTCTGTAGGCAAGGAAAGGAGCAACATTTATCGGGGCTGATGGTAAATCGGCAGGGGCTCCCAGTAAGAAGCAGGTGAGTGAAGTCGTTTAGAAAATGTTTTATTTTCCTTTTGTGTCCAATGCCGATTTCAGTAGCTTGTTCTGAGGTCTGTGTCAGTTTGAGATTAGAGGACTAGAAAGTCTTTGGTCAAACTGTGACCTACTGGAAAAAATTAGAAACAAAACCAGGCTGCCTCTGCTTGCAGAGCTGAGAATATTGAGCAGAGGTCAGTTACTCAAACACTTTGACAATCAATAATTTAATCTGCGTTGGCTGTTGATGAGATGAGTTTTCTGTCTCTCGGTTAATGTGTTCAAATCTGCTAGATTCTTGGATTTGAAGTACGGTGGGTAGTTTTATTTACATAAAAATAGATGTATCCTTCAGGTTTCCAAAGGATGTTTGTAACTCTGAAGCACACTTGTCCTTTAAACTGTCCCAGTGGGACACTCGATCCACATCTGTAGTGCTTGCCATGTGGTTTTCTAAGCCTTTCATCTTTTGTGGGGACCTTCATCTGTTACAGGAGAATTTTTCTTTTTATCTTAATTTCACCTTAGCCTCCTCCATCTCTCTTTAAAAAGTGGAGCACCACTGCCTCTGGAGAGAGGCAGTGAAGTGTGCCCTGCTGTGCTGGCCCCTTGCAAAGCTATGGAGCGGGGCGAGCTCAAGCTGGGGTGTTGACCTTAGCACAGCCAGTTGGGCCTTAAACAGATCAGATGGAAGTTATCGGGCTGGAAGATGAGCTGTGTTTGCTTGCAGATGAGGCCAGTTGTTAGTTTGTGCTCACTTCTCAGCCTGCGCTCTGGTCTGTGTCTGGAGGGGTTTGAGTCACTTGTGTGTGGGATTTGTGGAAGACCCCAGCAGTCCCATGGAGGCAAAAGAGCAAGCTGTGGCTGGGGGTTATGAAGCATCTTGTGCTGCCTGTTGGATGTTACCATTGGTTCTGCTTTCAGTGACTTCACGACATTGCCATGGATTAGATGTGTTCCACTCCTGTTCACAGGGGCTCGTGCGCTGTGTGCTGGTACCGTCACACCTGCCATGGCAGCACTGGTGAACGTTTACCTTGGTGCTGCAGAGAGTGTCACTCTGGGGATGCCTTTTAACTAGAAAATACGGCAGTTTTAGTTTTGAGGGAGGTTTAGATTAAAGCCTTCATCTCTGCAGCACCGTGAATGTGTGCCAGTGGTGCTGGATGTTGGGACCTCTGTGTCCTTATCCGCTGTTGGTGTCATGTGGTGACCAGAGCCCTTAGTAGCTCCAGAGGACGTGGGACATGTTGGAAATAGCAAAGTTCAGGGGAAGCACTTCCTTTTTGTTAGAGTTGTTTTTCAGAAGTATTTTTAATGCTCTGTTGATAAATTCTCTCGGCAGCCTTGCGATCAAGACTATTTTTGCCAGTGACTCACGTGGAGCTTTCCCAACTCTCCTTGGAGTAGGAGTGTGAGGTACTGGGAGAAGGGCAAGGGGAGCTGCTGACTGCGGAGCCAGGTCTCTCCCATGAGCTGCCGCGGGTGTCACCAATCAGTTGCGCTAACGCTTCTGTCGCTGGTTTTGCTCTTGCTTGTTGAGCTGATAGATTTTGATTGGCGTGGCGCGGAAAGGTTTGGGGAGCTTAACAGTTGGGGGCTGCTTCTCTTTCCTTGTTTAAATGATGTAAAAGTCCAGTGTGACTGTTGTTCCAGCTGACAGGTTCATAGGGAAAATGACTCTCCTTTCCCAGTACGGTCCACCGCTGATGTCTTTTCTATAGCTGATGTGGGAATCTACTTTGTAATCTCCCCGCATGCAGAGACTGCTTGACCTCACCTTTGGGTAACCAGGGGCTGGAGACACGAGGAAGGTGCCCGCTCTTCTTCAAGACGTAACTTCTTCCTTTTCCAAGTTCCCACCTGGATCAGGCTTGCTCTGAGCTCGCGGGAGAGCATTCACCAGCGTCAGCGGCGCTCAGGGTCTTCTCATCCCAGTGACTTCCAGGCCCTCGGGGCTCGCCGCTCCCAGCGCCAGCAGCCTGAGGATAGCCTGGGAGCAGCTGCCCCTCGAGCAGCACTGGCAGGGCCTGGCGGCTCCTTTGTACCGCTCGCAGCCAAACAATGGTTTGTGCTCCCAGCCATGTGGTGAGTCACGTGCGCTGCGCTGTTTCTGCCGGGGTCCTTGCCCATCTGTTCCCGACTCTTTCTGGGTTATCAGGCGCGGGTCCAAGTCCTTGCAGGCAGCCAGCTCCGTGGCCAGAGATTACGAGCACTAACCTTCCTGGCAGGGTGGCGTGGCTTTGCTTTTATGCAGATTAGCCATGTGCTTCTCACTTCAAGGCGTTCCACAGGAAAAGACGTTTCCTGTGTTTGGCTCGCGGTGGGTGTCTCCGGCGCGGCCTGGCTGGGGCTGCTCGTGGCAAGTGTGCTTGGGAGAGGGATTACGGCATGCTGGCCCCCCTTCCCATCCCACCTCCGCTGCTACGTCACCACAACACAACCACACGCGCGCTCATACTGTTGGTGTCATTCATTCGGTGCCAAGATTGCTTTAAAAAATTCCCTTGGCCCCAGTTCAAACAGGAGTACAGCTGGGATGTGTTAGATTTTAGGCAGTCTGCCCTCAATTTGAGATGAGTTATAAATAGCAGTGCCGACTTCCTTAACTACCACTCTCCGAGGTAAAATGCAGGTTAATTACTGTGGGAATCAATTAGGGCTTCTCTCGGTTAAACAGCCAGCAATGCTTTTTATTATTTTTTATCACAAAAAAATGGACGACAAATCTGGTCAGGAAAAGATTTTAGATCTGAAGTGAGAGTTTAGTGCATTTTAAATTGTTATTTTGGCCTTTTTATTTTTATTTTGGGGCAGCTGAGGAAACTGACTGTGGCCAATGCCTGCATTTGCCAATAGCTGAGTGATGCTGATTTGGAACTGGAGAGTTCAGTGAGGAGTTCTCCTTCCTTTTCTTTCTCTGGCCTAATAAAATACAAACATATAGTAAGGTAATCAAGAAAATCAAAGTTACATTCTGACTGTGGAGGGTTTGGCTCCTGTTCCCAAAGTGGGATTTGCCTCTTCCCTTTACTCCTTTTCCTACTGGGACCATTGGGCAAGTCCCCTCCAAGTTAAGCAGATAGCTCTGTGGAGAAGCCAAACTTTTCTTGTACTGGAGAAAGCCTAAGAAGAATTGTTGTGAAATCCTCATCTGCTTAGGTTTGTTTTTTTTTTTTTCATTTATTTTGTTCAGTTTGATTTTTTTAAAGAAAGCTGCGCCTGTCTGCTCATGCAGTGGTGAAGCAGAGCTGCTGGCCGTCGTTCTGTTTCTCTGCTCAGGGTCTGCTCTGTGCTTTTCCATCCCTCTCCCTGCTCACACAGCTGTGGTGCCCTGGCACGTTTTGGAAGAAAACCAAAACAAAAACCAAACCTGTGGGTTTTCACAGCACGGTTGCACTGGGGGTTGAAGCACTGTGCACTGCAGGTACTGTTTGGAGAGCTTTTGAGTTCAGCCACTGAGGCTTGCTTTGGGCTTGCTGTTACAAGCTCTTACTCAAGGAATATTTTAAATTTTCTTGAAAGCTCAGCAGTTAGTCTGGAACGTTGGCTTTTGGTCGCTTTCATTTCACACCGTACAGAACAACTTAGCTTTTTAAAGTTTGACTGGGAACAGGGCTGTGTTTTGCCAAGTTTTGATGCTTAGCAGTGTTGTAAAACAGCAGAGGTACTGAGGCTGAAGGGAGAATAGAGGCAATTTCTATGAATGCAAGGAGATGTAAGCAGGGGGTCTGGACTTCAGTGATCAAGGAGCAACACTTTCTCTCAATTATGTCTCTCTGCAGCGGGGGCCTTTGCTTTTGAAGTGTAATCACAGTAATCTACTCCTGTGGTTTCCTATTGAAAGGATTTCCCATGTATCAGTCCAGAGAAGAGTCTCCAGCCTTTTGCAGTCAGGGTTTGGTATTTCCTTGTTTATCCTGGAGTGTTCTCGCGATTGAGCGGGCTCACTTCCTCTTGGCTCTCCCATCTCGCACGCGTTAGTGTGCAGGGCAGCTCTGCACCACCTCCACTCCCCAAAGTCTTTATGAGAGCTCGTGGATTGATGTCAGCTTTTGTATTTTGGCTTCACATGTTCCTTTCTCGAGGCACATGTGGTTAAATTGGCGATGAGGGCTGACATAGCAGATCGGGGTGCCTTCCTGGTGGCGCGCTCCTGAAGACAGAACAACACTGCTAAGGCAAGAGTAGTTTAAAGCCTCATCAGTGAAGTAAATGTGTGTTTAATGGGAGATGTGGAGGGGAGAAACAAAGCGTTGCAGCGTGAGATGACCAGGGCAGCCCTGACCAGTTAGCTTGTTAGTAAGCAACGAGTCCGGGCTGTGTGTATGAAATGGTTCCTTCACTGAAAGAAATGAATCGGCATTTACATTTCTCTGCGTAGAGAATTTTACCTGTAAAGCTGTAATTCAGAGTAATGCTCTTCACGTTTGTTTCTAGCATCTCGGTGTGCTACGGCCGCAGCTGAAAGTTGTGTTGTTTGAAAGTACACCCTGCACTTTGTGCTGAGCTGTGGGGACGATGACTTGGTCACATCCTCAGAATATGTTTGGGTTTTGTGTTGCCTTTTAAAAATTTCTTCATAGCTGCAAAAAAAGTTTCTAAAAGCTTTTTTCTTTAACAGTTGTCACATTTCCTGTAAGAGTCACAGAAATGTGGATCTTCACCTTATTTCTTACCCTTGTGGGTGACCACAGACAAGAAAATCTGTGCAGAGAAGGCAGCATGTGGTGTATGCACATTTAAAAACAACAACAACAACAAAACAGAATTAACAGGGATGTATTCGAGAGGCTGTCCTTGCTAGCAGGCTGTGAAGATGAGGTAACAACTGGGGGAAACAAGTAACGAAGGGAAAAGATACTGAAATGTGCAGTCGGTAACAGAAGTTGCTCTCCAGCGGGTAGCAGCAGAACCGCGCTGTGTGCATCTCTTGGGAGAAGAGCAAGGGGCAAGGAGGTAATCCTTGGTACTACTTTAAGATAGCAAAGAAAACAGTGTGGGAAGGGAAAAGATGAAACCCACGAGGTGCTGGTGATGCTGGTGATGTGCTGGATGGGGTTCAGCCACGTGGCAGCGATCCAGGTGAGCCCGGGCTCCAGGGGCTCCCTCCGCTGAGGTGCTGCAGCCTCAGCCCATGCTGCTCTTCAGCTCTAGTGGCTGTGGTAGCTTGAATATTAAACGTAAAACTTTTCCAGAGCTGTTTCAGTATCAATATGAACTAAAATGGGGAGGGAAAAAAAAAAAAAAGCACGAAGGTGCATGGTAGGTCACATCTCTGTAAAGCTGGCTCAGTAGAATCATACTGGTGCATTGTACACAGTCGTCCTGGAGCGGTTTCTGTAAGGTGGCAAACACCGTGCTTGCAGGGCTGTCTGCAGCTGAACTGGAGGGAACTCAGATCTAGTTCCTAATTGATTTCTGCCGTATTGGTGCACGTGGCTCTGAGGGAGCCTGGTTTGGCTGGGTGGGTAGCACCGCTGTACTGACAGTGGGGTGCTTTGCCTGCATCCCCACTAAATTCCCTCTGCTAAATTCCAGCTCCTGCTGCCCTACAAGAGTGATGCAAGCTCCCTGTGGTGCCCCTGCTTGCTTCTCTTTGGCGTGGGCTCGGAGCTGGGCTTGCCTGGCAGGCTGGAAGTAGCAGACAGCTGGTCAAACAAATGTTGTCGGGGTCTGCGTGTTGGGGTTTCAAGCTGTGCTGGCTGTTGAGGTAGGATTTTCTGAAGTGTAGCATACTGCACGAACTTTTTCCTGGGAGAGTGGATTCTGCAAACATAACTGAAATACTGTTCTAGTGTCTGGGATTCTTTAGGTTTCCAGCAGGAGCTGGCTTTGTGTGTTTGCTTGTGCAGGCCTGTAGTGCCACTCCTCAAGCACCCGGTCTCAGCAAGAGAGGGTGGATCTGTGCAAATACCACCCTAGGGCTAGTTGCAGGAAGCGACGATGTAATAGAGAGTCCATTGTCATGGTGATGCGGTGGAAAACATCTAATTGGTATTAGTTAGGTCATCAGGAGATCAGTGAAATTCTTTATTCAGTCCAAGTAATGGAGGTTAAAGACTGCGGCTGGGATTCATTTAGAGGTCGCTATGCCAAAGCAGGCTGATGGCAGGTCTTGCTTTAGGGTAGTAATACTGCTGTCTAGGTAGAAGTGCTGTGTTTTGGGGCTTACAGTATTTTCAGGAAGTTTGATGAACTGTTCCTATATCTCAGCTGCAGGCAGAGGTAATGCAGATTAGGAAGACCTACTAAAGCTGCATTTACTCGTGCGTCTCGTGATGTCTGCTCTAAAACTTATGGACTTGACATTCTAGGCTGACCAGTATTTTTTCATGCCTCTCAAGAAATTTGATTTAGAGACCTGTATTCTGCAAAGGCAGCAGGCACAAAGCACATGTTAATAATAACAATAATAAAAAGTAGAACTGCAGTCTGTGGACATCAGTAGCACTGGCCAGTATTATTACCTCAATATGGATTAATTGAAATGCATAGGTGTAAATTAACAGCCTGTAGAGTTTTGGGAGACCTTGTTATACGTGAAAGAAGAAGTATTTATTGTGAATATTTAAATTTTCAGAGTAAATGTACCTTGTTGTGGAGTATCTGGACATTAAACTACTGCCTACCATGGGGAAAAGCCACTTATGTAGATAATTCATCTTTCTTAATGATCCTTCCCACCTTTTTTCCTGTTTTCTGGCCACAGCAGATATGTCAGCATAAAATGAAATCTTCTCATTGGATTTATTCTTTGTGAAATGTCTGTAGTTTGAAAGGCCGCTGGAAACCATGCTGTACTTCAGAATGTAACTGTGGGTTCTAGGACCTGCGAAGAGGCAGATGGCTTCTTCTGCTTTGCACCAACTTGTTGAAATTTGCTTCTGGGATGGTTTTTTTTTTTTTTTGAAGTTGTGAACAGTTCCTGTGTGCAGCTGGATGTATGTCGTATGTCACAATTTGCTTTGCAGCCTTCAAGCCCAATGGATCAGATGGGGAAGATGAGGCCTCAGCCGTATGGAGGAAACAACCCCTACACGCAGCAGCAGGGACCTCAGGCGGGGCCGCAGCAAGGACACGGCTATCCAGGACAGCCCTATGGGCCACAGACTCCCCAGAGATATCCCATGGGAATGCAAAGCAGGACACAAAGTACAATGGGCAGCATCTCATATGCACAGCAGGTAGAGCACCCAAGCTTCTGTAGGTCTCTGTTTGCAGCAGGGGCAGGCAGAAGAGCAACAAAGTACTGTGAATTTTGAAGGAGCCACCTCTCTCCAGGTTGGAATTGGTTGTTTAGGTGAAATGGCATTTCTGTAGGCTCTAGACCACACCTGGATCCAGGTGTGAGGTATGAGGATCTGTGGAATCCTTGCTTCCACAAGAGGCAGCAGCAGAACAGTGAGTCAGAAACAAGGGAAAAATAAATAGCGAGGCGACTAAGATATTCTCACCACTGTACTCTGTTAATGACAGAACTGTTTCTTATACTGGAAATGACTTCCAGGTCAGTTCTGGCTCACTGCATGAACTGAGTGGCTCCTGCTGGACTGTTAACAAGATACAAAAGGCTGCCTTTTTGTGGAGCGACCCTTCTTTCCTTTTGATGTTAATGTCATCGAAGTGTGGTCAGATAGGGATCCCTAAAAATTTAGTTATGGTGCCTATTAAAATTTTCTTACTGCTGAGAATAATGTCATGCACGAGTGACTTTTGATACTGTCTGGGAGGCTTCCTTACATAGGTAGTGACATTTCATGTACCTTCTCAGTTAACTGCTCTGCACAGGTCTCTGAATTGTTTCTTCTTGAGTATGATGTGACTGTGTGTGTATGTAAAATCACTTCTTAACTGGTATGATTCTACCCTCCTCTTCTGTAGATTCCGCCTTACGGACAGCAGGGTCCCAGCGCATATGGACAGCAAAGCCAGACTCCATATTACAACCAGCAAAGCCCTCATCCCCAGCAGCAGCAGCCTCCATATTCTCAGCAGACTCCATCCCAGACCCCTCACTCTCAGCCTTCTTATCAGCAGCAGCAACAGCCTCAGTCTCAAGCTCCTCAGCTTCAGACAGCACAGCCGGCATATTCTCAGCAGCAGTCCCAGCCGCCCCATCAGCAGTCCCCAACTCCATATCCTCAGCAGCAGTCCACAGCCCAGCAGCACCAACAGAATCAGCCTCCCTATTCACAACAGCAGTCACAGTCACCCTACCAGCAGCAGCAGCAGCAAACTCAGCAGACAGCTTCCTCGGCTCTTTCTCAGCAGTCATCTTCATACCCTCAGTCACAGCCGCAGCAGCAGCAGTCTGCATATTCCCAGCAACGCTTCCCCCCTCCTCAGGTAGGCTGTCTCCTGCTTTGCTTCCTTCGCTAAGCAATTTTTTAAGAAACTTGGGCAAATCATTTTCTTTGTGGGTTTAAGTCAGTAGAACTACGTATTGACAAGCTGACTGGAACAATTGCAATAATAGATGTGCTGCTTCTCCGTTGTGTCTAGATCTGCATCTCTTACAGAGATGTTACGTTGGTAACAGGCCGCGCTGCAGTAATGCTGCAGTTCTAGACACCAGTTGCAAGTAAATACTGCTGATCGGCAGTACCTGTCTAAAAGATTTCATACTGGCGTGGTTTTCACACTGTGGTCTGTGGAAGATCTCCAGGTGGTCTACAGAGCCACTTAATTTAGCACAATAGTAGAGCACTTCTGAGTCTTTAAAAAACAAACAAACAAAAAAAACCCACCCTATTTCCTGGTGCTTTTATATCTCATCCCAAGACTTCAGGAGGTGTATTGATCATACAGAGGAAATGAGGATGGGAAAGCTCCTTGAGTTCCTTGCTGCTTGGGTGGAGTTTTTTCACAGACATTTACAGAAGGCAGCATGAGTGGAAATGGAGACAGTAAAGACAGCTTGCAGAGTGACACATAGATGGGAGAGTTTGCTCTTAAATGTAAAGCTTTCCTTTGAGGAGAGGTAAAACATGAAGCATGTGGAATTGAAGATAAAATCAATAAACAGATCTTTTTATTTCTGTGTTTATTTTCAGCAATATTTAATAATAATTTAATAGTCATGAGAAGCTAGCTGGGACCTTTCAGCAAACATTGCAATGCATCAAAAGCAGCTTTTGAAAAGTTGAAAATTACAATTGACTTGCAGTGTTTGTGTAAGGACGTACTGAGAGCTGTTGTAAGATGTTAGAAAATCAAGAAGCTGAGTGTCCCAGTACAGTCTCTGTTCTTCAGGATCTACTGGTAATAAGAAAAAGGCAAAGAATTACTATTTCGTTGTGATTTGGAGCTCTACACCCAACACACTCACTGCAGCAGTCTGGCAGTTTATTCTGCAGAGTCGTCAGAGTGCTGGCTTCAACTCTTTTCTGTCCTATTTCCTGTTTTGGGCAAATGTCACTAGGGGTACATAATTCTTCCACTATGCGAAAATACACTAGAGTGACTCCAGCTGAGCCTTTATTTTATTCCCATTTGTGATTTTTTTGGGGGGTGTTTTTTAAATTTTTCAGGAGTTATCTCAAGAATCATTTGGGTCCCAGACATCATCTGCTCCCTCAATGGCCTCCAGTAAAGGGCAAGAAGACATGAACTTGAATCTTCAGTCCAGACCTTCTAGCCTGCCGGTGAGTGGTGAGCTGTTCTAGAAATGAATGGGGTGAGGGCAGTCGGAAGCACAGCAGGATAAATTAGCAGTGGTAGTATTCCACGTGGAAATGGGAATGATGGAGACTGCCTCTGCTTTTACTAAGTCATTAGCTTCTGGCTTCCCACTGGAGATTAAATGTAATTTACAGAAGTAATGGATCTGAGAGTAAAGTTTACCCCTAAGTACTCTGGTCTGCATGTTTTAGCCAAAAGATTTCTTTAGATTTCTGTTCATAGTGTCTGAAGTACCTGATTGCTGTCAGAGTAGTCTCTGACCTTCAGGGAAAGATGTCTTATTTTATTCTGTTGTTTCTTTAGCCCACTGTTGCATGGGTTGGCTATGGAACTGTTCCCATTCTGTCACTGGATCCTCGTACTGCTGATTTAAGGTTTTTTGCTCCAGTCTGACCAAATGGTTGATAAAAAAGACAAGTTTATTAGTACCTGAAGTGAGGAAGATCAGCTCCTTCCTTAACAGAATGCAAAAGAAAATAAAATTTTCCATCTAAATCTGCTCGCTGTATGCACAGTGAACAATTGGATATGAGGTTAGTGCCTGGTCTTCCAGCAGATTTGGACCAGGAGAGTTTAGCTTTGGTTTCAAACTTCATACAGGAAAGGGAGAAGGGTTAGACACTTGGGTTAGTTTGCACAAGTTGCTCTGTGCCAGAGACTTGGAAGAACAGTATTGAGCTGCTGAATTCTGATTTTGCTGATTACTTTCACTTCTAACAAGTAGGAAGTGAGTGAGGTTTGGTTTTTTTTTTTTTTTCCAATTTATTTAGCCACTGGCTAAGTCTGTTTTCTAAGCTGCACCTGGATTGGTCAAAGGAGAGTGAGCTGTGTATATGGCGAAGTTATTTTTGCTCTCAGCAATGAGAACAGCTTTGTTGTGAGGCCCTTGAAATAATTCCTTTGGATTGTGGGCGCAAATTGTCACCCAAAATACGAAATGATTCTAGTTCACCTCATGGGAGTAGTTGTGAATTGTTTTTCCTTTTTTTTTTTATTTTTTTTTTATTTTGTAAATTTTGGACCTTGATTACAAGGATTTAATTTGTTCTGAGGCCTGGGGGAAATTCTTTTAAATAGCATGTTTCTTTCCACTCTGCCTCTCCACAAGTTCTTCCATGTGACCCATCTTCTGGCGAAGAATGTAGGAAAAGTGAAGCCACTGAAGTAATTGAAGAAATTGCTCTAGCTCTGAACGGTGGGAAGTCCTGTTCGGTAGCATTGTTGATAGAGCCTTCATGAATCCTACCAATCAGCGCCCTCTGACTCAGATTATAGCAATTAGCTGCTCTGCTTAGCAGAAGTGGCTCCTCAGCACCAAGTGGGAGTTTGTTTTATACCCTGTGGTACAATGTATTTGGCCCCTTTCAAGCTTTCCTTTTTCCCAAGCAGTTTAAGAAAAGATACCCATCTCTGCTTTGAGGGAACTTACCCAGTTTAAAAGTTCTTAATGCTAATGAATTTCTAAACAGATATTCAGAGATTTTTCTAAAGAGAAATTCAGGACACAAAAATTTGTTTCAGTTTCTAGAATCTGCCATCTATAAAGCTTATTTTCTGTATTAAACAGAGTTTGCAGTCATGGTGTTTTCATATCTTTATCACCAAATCATGAGCATTTCAGAAATGAAGCAGTGTTCAGCTTCCAACCCTTGTGCTTCTGAGCTTCTTCTTCTTCAGTAAGCAAAAAAACCCTTAAATTATATGTATGTATATGTACCCATATGTGTTTCACATTTCTTTGTCCTCTAGTTATGATCTTGTAGGGCAGGACCAGCAGTCCCATCTGTAAACTGAGAATGCATTGGACAGTGATGTTGTGGAATGGCTTCAAGAGGACCTCTGAGGTGTACAGAAACCAGCTCTTAGTTTCATTGATGGGTGTCTTGCAGGAAACTTGTCCTGGAGGTGCTTAGAAGCAGAGGAGCTACGTGGAAGGGTGTTAGCAGTTTCTTTTATCTTCCTTACATATTGCTCATTCTGTCTGTTTTAGAAAGTTTTATCCTACTTGGGAGGATTCTTAGACTCCTGTTTTGCCGTTCTGTATGACTTACAGCATCATAGTTCGTGGGTTTTTAATTTTTTGTGGAGCCCTCATCCAAGCCTCAGTGGTCATTGTGGGGAACTGCTCACTGGGTATCTTGGAATCTGGGCAAATCATACAATGCATCATCTTTAATTGAACACAGATCAGTCGGATGGTTGCTGCTTTTAGGTATGTATTTGTGAAGCATTAAATTTATGTACCAAGTGCCTTTAAAAGCCTTTGACCGTTACCCGTTTTAGACTGTACATCAGTGTTAATGCTGAAATTTCAAACAACAAAGGTGGGAATATACCTTTGGCTGACACTGTCCTTATTTCATGATGTCCTAGAGGTGGAAGTGTCGGCTTGGCAATATTGCCAAGTTGTTGAACTGCTGTCAGGTGTTGCTGGCTTTGTTAGGATCTGCATGAGAAGTGTCACATTGGTCTCCCTGCATGGGGGTCTTCAGAATACCTTCCTCCCAATGAGTTTTGTGTCACTAACTAAAACTTCTCGGCGATGTTCCTTTGACTCTTAAGCTATTCAAACGACTGATCTATCTAGTGCTTTGCCTAAACATCTTTAAGTAGCAAAATGTCTGGTCTTTCACTTCTGTCCTAGCCTAAATATTTCCGGGTTTGTTGTTTTCTTTCTGAAGATTATGCTTGCTGTGTTGGGGAAAAAGACTACTGCTAGCGTGAAATCACTGATGCCTTTTAAAGAGTAATGCATTCGCAGCGAGTGTCCTGGCTGGTACTCTTTTCCTACAGCAGTCAGGATGAAGAATTTCTCTGTAGAATTTGCTCCTTCCCTAGGTGATCTCTTGTCAGGACTGCAGCTCAACTAACTTAGATTCCTATACTGTATGGGAGAAGTGAAGTGTAGTCTTCTGTGTCTGAGCATAATAGAGGAATAGTAATCTATAGTATAAATCTTATTCTCCCAAGAGGTTACTCAGTCTCCTCTTTTCAGGAAAGAATTCTTCTTGGCAGGTTGTATCCAGTTTATTTGGTGCCTCTACCTTTTGCAACTTGGATATCAAGTCAGTGGAAGTCAAATATTTCCATCTATTAATTACCATTTGCTTAGACTTCAAAGGTGCTCTGGCAGCATGGCTATAGGGGAAGCCAGCAGGGTTCTAGAATGTCAGTTTGGGTTTGAATTGAAGCTAGTTCTGCTACAAAAATCCAGAGTTTTGGGTCTATTCAGAGTAATTTTGTATCTTGTTATGGAACAAGCAACAGGTTTGTTACGTTGTCTTTGTCTTATGAGCCATGGAGTGCAAGTTTCTGGTGTCTTTGAAGTAGATGCGGAGTAGAACATGGGATGTCTTTAGTTTGCTTGGTCACTATACTGTGTAGATTGAGGGAGAATCCCCATTCCTTTCCTGGCTGTCTTACTTGCATCTTATTGTGGAGTGAGAATCATTTCTATCTGAGTATTTTTCACCACTGGGGAGCTGTTGCTCATTTAGCTGCATTTCTGCTTTGTTCGTCGCTGGCTTCAGGACTGAAATGTGTCTTGTTGATGGGAAGAAGGAATTCAACCAACTGCAAACAGATTCCTGATCCATGTTTAACTCCTGCGTGTGCATTCTGGTTGTGGATGTCTGTAGTATGGATATGACAGCGTTAGATTTTGTGGGGAGAGGAGAGGAATGAAGCTACAGTTGTAGGGTGTTTTTTGTTTACTTTCTTCCTCTCAAGTCATTTCTGAATGTGGAGACATTGTCAAGGGTACTGGGGATTTGCAGGTGTCACAAGGTGGGCATTTCAGCTCGCACTCTGCAGGTACCTGAAGTGGGATAAAGTTGAGCTCTGTCAGCTGCATCTGCTGACCTGGAAATAATCATGGCAACAGCCTGACATACAGTGAGAAACTACCTCAGAGCTGCTGTGGATGACAAGGCTCAAGGAATTTTTAAGAAAACGTTACTTTTGGCAATTTATTTTGGGGAAGGGGAGAAGAAGCTTTTATAGTTAAATTTCGTTGTGGCTTCAGTCACTATCTTTTCCCTTCTGGGACTTCCTGCTTATGTTTGGGTTGTTTTGGGCGTTCTGAACTTATTCCTTTCCTCAGGAGAGGGATTAGTGATGTCCGCAGGGCAGCTGCAGGCCCTAGTGGCTGGCCATCAGTGGGCATGTGGGTGCACACATTGGCATCTGGGAGCACGGGACCTGGAGCGCCGGTGTTTGTAGGGTTGGTGCGTTCCAGTTTATGCTGGTAGGAAGGTTTCTATCCCTCGTTACGGTGATCTGGGGAGTTCAAACATTTTTTAACCTGACCAGGGCTTCTCAAAGCTTTTCTTGGTGTGTATGATTTTGGCAATCATTTTTGTGTCCTTTCTTAAGAAGGCCTTGCTTTTTTTAAAAATTAATTTTAATTTTGCTCACACCCTTTACAGATGTGGAGAGTGTTGAGTGCCGCTCACAGAGGTACGTCAGTCATCCAGCTGCTGCAGGCGAGCCCCTCTCAGGGTTGCTCTGCTCTTTGTCCATTGGCGGTTTCTCTCCTCCCACCCCTTCTTCTGGGTCTGAACCGAGCTCACCCAAGCACCCTGGAGGAGGCTCCCTGCTCGCATGCAGTAGCTGGGCCGGTTCCGGGCTGCCCCGAGCCCTCTGCCTTCAGGGAGAGGTCCCCACAGAACCCAGGGTGCTGCTGGGGCAGCTCAGCTTCACGGGAGACGGTGCTGGCAGCAGATTGCGCTGTGCTCAATGCCGGGCTCGTTTCCTGTTTCTATTCTTGTCATCAGCAGCTCGGCTCTGTTTCCTGCCTGTGTGCCTCGTGCAGATTCCCCTGCCCAGAGCCTTTTGATTTCTTAGGAGTGATTTCAGTTGCAGGCTGAACTGAAGAGCGGTGGTTTCGTGGAGGGTGTGATGGCAGCCGCCACAAACTCAGGATTTGAGCGCCCTGTGTTCCTGGTGCAGCCAGGCTTGGGCCCGGCTGGAGTGACGTGGGGGGCCATTAATCAGAAAATTGTGGAATGAGCAGTTCTGATGTTGGGTCCTGGAGAACAGTCCATGCTCTCAGTCACACACATCCCCTGTGGTGCTGCAGCCTGGAAATGTAAGTGCGTGTGTTGCACTATCACTGCTGCAGCACGTGCCTTGCAGGATGAGCCTCTGATTTCAAACACACTTCCAATAAGCTTCTTGTAGGGCAGGGAAGTCAGGCTTTTACTTCATTTTTCTTACTGGGTTGGTGTTATTGGAGACCCCTTAAAAAGCGCAGAAGCCTCAGTCAGCCTGTCATTGGGAGCAGCACTCACATCTCTCTGCCCTTGGCATCGGAATGGAACTGCACTGGGGGTCCCAAACCATGCAGGGAGAGACAGGCTGTGCTGAGCCGACCTTGTGCGCTGCGAGGAGCGGCTGCGGGGATAAGTGAAGGCATTTAACATCTGCTGACAGCACTGCTCTCCGTGTGAGTGCTGCCATACCTGAGCCTGAAGTTTGCAGGATTTATTTTCCTGTTGATGTTGTTTTGGTGTCTGGGATTGACTCGTTTTGGAGATGCACATGATTGTAAAATCATTGGAGAAAACTGCTTCTACGTGGATGTGGGCATGGCATGGGCCCGAGGCTGTTCCTGCCCCTCTGCCTGCAGTGGTGGCAGTGCTGCTGGGCTGGGCTCATGCCACTGTTCTTGCGGGTGCGAGGTTGGCGCTGAGATTTCAAACAAGGCCAGCATGGTAATTGGAGGAGGAGTTGTGGAGTAATTTTATTTTGGTTTCAAATCAAGTCTGACTGAGGAAAAGAAAGTAGAATTTGCTGAACTGACAGGAGATGCCATCTCTAGGAGTTGACTGCTCTGGCAATCCCTGGCCCTGTGGTGGTAGTTGAGTGTGCATCAGTGAGCAGCACGGTGCGGGTTGCCAGGGCTGTGCAGATCTCCTCCCTTGCATGCTTGTTGCTCTGAGCAGAATTTCCTCATTTCGCCTGCAGTTTGCCTTCAGTTCCCCTGTCCTGCCTAGGTCAGCGGTCCTTGGGGCAGTGCTGCAGCCCATGAAGGTGCTTTCTCTGGCTCTGCCCTGCTTGCCGAGTCAGGGGCTCGGCTGTGGCCCCGGAGCTGTTCTCACTGTCTCCCCACAGGTATGGCGGCCAAACTCCTGCCTCTGCTGCCTTTCTTTGCCCACCCAAACTCCTGTGATTGGCATGGTGGCACTGGTGGCATTGTATGCGGAGATGCCTGAATGCTTTGGAGTTCAAACTGAAGTCATCAGAGATTGGAAATTGCCTTCCAGAGTGAGCACTGCTGTGGGGTTGGAATATCCTTATGGCTGCAGTCATAGGGTAGCTGCTGCCTCTTACACAATTACGCTTGTTATATGCTCTGGGCTTTGTCTTCAGATTGAAGCAGAAGACCGCACTGGAACCCCTGAAAGAAAAACAAAGGCTCTGTAAATAAGCAGGTTGTGCTCTGTCATCTGAGAGCCATGCTTGCTTCCCACTTGCTGTTTCCTTCCCAGGGGCTGGTATCGGGCAGCCCTTCTGCTTGATGTGGCCAACTGGTAGCTCTTGCTGCCCCCTGCATCCCCAGCACCCTTCCCAGCACTGATTTTTTAATCAGTATTGCTGAGGACATCTTCTGATGCAGCAGTGATACTGCTGCTCACTGTGCCTGCAGTCATGCATGTTTCTTCCCTGCAGCCTGTTCAGGGTCGAGGTTACTGCTGAAGCTTAAAGATTAATCCTTCTGTGCTCCTGCTGCTGCAGGGTGGTCAGGCCAGCCTCTGTGTGAGCCAGAGTGACAGGGCTCTGCCAAGCCAAACTTCTGCATTTACCATTGTTGCTTTGAATATTTGTTGTAGCAAGAAACCTGGGTGTAATTTTAGAAGCTGAGCAGCTTTCTATGGGTTAGATAGGAGCTATCTTATGGAGAGCTTTCTGCTGTATTTCCCAGGGTCCTGCAGAGGAGCTCAGCACCCAGCGCTCCCTGGCTTCCCTGTGGTGGGTTTTCCCTTCAGCGACATCTTGTTCTGTGGATGAATCATGTTACTGCTTCTGTACTTTGTGCTGCAACTACAGCTTTGAATCTCTCCTCTCTAAAGAGAGAGAATATGAAATTTGTTAATCTGCTCAGTGTTTGAAGGGGGAGGAAAGCCCCCTTCCTTCCCCCCCACTCTCCCCTTTTTTAAAATTTTATTTGGAGGGGGAAGAGAAGGAGAGGAGGCCCAGAGTAGGAGCAGTAGATATGATTAAAGCTCCTGCTGAGTAGATCTGTGGGAGTGGAGTATCGACCTCTGAAAAATCAATGGCTGCTGCGGTAGCAGTGCTGCTGTTCTGCAGGTCTCCCATTGCAGGAATGTAGCAAAGCCAGCAGCACTTCCATCTGTCTTCCTCCCTTTTTGGTTTTGTACCTGCTTTCTGCCAAGTGGCCCAACTCACCTGGACGTGCTGATGTGGATTAGAACAGCAGCTTATTTTTGCAGTCAGGGTAAAATTTCTTGTGTGACGCTGAGCCCCTCCTCCTGACAGCCTCCCTTGCAAACGCTCTTTTTCCTGCAGTGCAGCTAGAGCCAGCAGCTTCTACCAGTTTGTCTAAAGGCAGCCTGGAAGAAGGAGCTTCTCAACTTCTTTTTTGAGCAAGGAAACTGCACCAGTCTCTCCTGAATGTTCTAGTCCCCATCTTAGGTTTGTTATTGTTAGCAGTGGCACCAGAGAGGAGCTTAAACTTCTCGGGAATATGGACTCCATCGAGCAAAGGCTGAAGCCTTGGTAGTGTTACCCTCCTGATCTTTGTTTTACCGAGCTGCTGGTTTTTCCTGCAGTAGTGAAAGTCTAGCTCTTTTCATTTATTTAAGGCCTCCTTGGACAAGGAAGTGGTGTGTAATAGAACCATAACGTTTTTATGTGTGCTCAGTTCTGTAACTGGGAACTTTACCTTTTCTCCACAGCGCCTTGATGTAGAACCTGAGAACCCTCTGACTGCTCAGGTCAGAGTCTGAACTTCTAAGAAAAAGGTGCGGGGCCAAACCGAGAGATTTCAGTGTATAATTAGAACTCTGTGTTCCTTCCTGTTGCTGGTCTTGTCCTGTTGAAGGGGAATGGAAGAGGCAGTGCCCCAAGCTGGAAAAGCTTTCATAAATCGCAGAAGTGCACCGCGCAGCTCATGCTACTGCAGTGCTCATCTTTCTGGCCATCCTCCATTTCTTATGCCAGGAGAAAGTCATCTTTGCCTTGTACACTGAAAGCAAACCCTTCAGCAGCTCAGAGAGTAAGAGCTGAGAGGTGCCTGGCAGCGGAGGAAAGCTGCATGTGGCCAAGGATTGTGTGAAACTCATGTTGCTCAATTTTGAATCTATCAAATTAGTCCTTAGTTGTCTTGGGTAGCTTGGGAAAGGGCATAAGTGTATATATAGTTTGTGCACATATGAACTCGGGATCAGTAATGGGTAAACTGACAGCTTAAAGATGGATATTGTTTGGTCTCTACCCTTTTTCTCCTGTGCACCTGAAGGATGCGGTGCAGACCTCCAAGTCTGGTGTTGATGGAGCACACTGAGGCCTCCCAGACATGCAGTGCTCTGTGGGGCGTAAGATGCATGATTAATTTGTGTGTACTATAAAAGGAGGAACAAGTCTGTCAATTTTCCCCAAAATAGCAGGGAGATTCTGGCTTGCCAGTCAGCTGTGTCATTTTTGGGATAGGAAAGATTGAGGTATTTTGGGTACGGAAGTAAAGGGGAAGGAAAGGACAGGCTTGTGATTTTTAAGTGTTGATACATCTTGCATGAGTGGAAGCTAAACTGCAGACAGAATGAAACTGTAATAGAAAGTAGGTATCTCAATTAGTCACAAGCGAAGAAGAGGCTTTTCCCCTTTCAGAAAGAATTGGGGAATAAATTTAGCCGTTGCTCTCTGGTCTTGCTTGTAAGCATCTTCATGGAAGCAACTGTTTGTACAGATTTTATAAGCTCTACCACATGCTTGTTGCCAGCTCATAATTTCCTTGAGTGCTATCTAGTGATCTGACAGTGCCTGCAGTCGTGTCAGTCTGCCTGCGCTCCTTCCCTCTTCCCCCACGCTTTCATATGCACTTACTGGAGGTTGTGGGGAGTGCTGTAGGAGGCTCACAGCCCCCAGTGGGAAGATCAGTTTGCTTTCTGGTCAGTCTTTCTCCTCTAACAGATCGGAGGGACGAGCCAGGGAGCCTCGAATCTGTCCTCCTCTGGGGTTTTGTTTACCCTGATCTTAAGTATTCCTCATTGTTTCATCTTTATGTTTGTTTAACAAATGAGCTCGTATCAGATAGCGCAAGGTGTTTCCCCCTTTCATGTAAAAGAAACCTTGCCGTTTCCAGCATAACCTAAGCAGCTCTCTTGAGCCAGTCATGCTAGGACTTGCAGCCCTCTCCCTGAGACAGATGAACTCCCCTGCCCCCTCCTTTGGGTACCAGATTGCGTGATTGCAGGCATGGTTTTGTTGTGGTGTGAGAAGGTGTTAGCTGTGGAGTCCCTGTTTGTCAGCAGCGCTGACAAAGCCATGCTGGCATCGGGGAGGAATGGGCAGCCAATTGCAGCTGGAACAGTTATCGTCTCAGGGTCCCTGTGGGCTTCCGCTATCGGGTCACATCCCAAAATAACACTGGGCAGTATTTCAAGTGAAGAAACTCAGGCTTTGGGGCTGCAGCCAGCTTGGAGTGTGAGACTGTGTGTGAAAGGGTTGGAATCCCTCCAGCGTTTTTGATCTGCATGGCAGATGAGCAATAAAATGCATAAAAACCACATTGGAAACACGTGAGGAAATTCTCCAGCCCCTGACGTTTCCTTCAAGTTGGCAGAGTTACTGCTGCTGAGCTTCACCTCGTGTCTGGGCTCCATTGGCTGCGCTCACAGGAGGAGGGGAGAGGAGAGCCCTCCTCATGGTGCTGTGCCTTTCAGGTCCCTTCCCGATGCTTTCTGGGAGGCAAAGAAAACCTTGCTGACCCTCTCCTCTTTTGGCTTGATCCAAAACCCACTGACAGCAGCAGGTCTCCGTTATTTCAATGAGGTTTTCCCATTTTAAGGTTTCTCTGCTCTGACTGTCCTTAAAGTGGTCTGTGGGGAGACCGAGAGATTTCTTTTCCCTCTAGTTTGTGGTGCATTTGAGTAAATGGGATATCGGAGCTGAAGGGTGTCTAGGTTTTGTTAGAAAACCATGCAATGCCTTGATGTTTGGCATCCTGAGAAAATGAGTTGGTGGAAAACAGCTCCTACTGCTGAGCTGCTTGCACGTAAGCATTGCAATCTCTGCTTCTCTCCTTCCTCATTCAGGAATTGCACTTCTGAGAAACTTAGCGCTTCTGAATAACAGTTAGAAGATGCTGCTGTGCTGGTGGAACACTGCATTGCTGGGAAATGGCTTTATTATTGCAATTCATACAATTTAAACATCTCAAAAGCTGCAATTCACTTCATGGGTTAATATTTTGTATGATACCACTTTCTTTCGATTCATATGTGTCCTAACATCCAAGAAAAGTTTACATAAAATTTCATTTTTAGCTTATGTAAACTGATGATCTGAGCATCTGACCCAAATCCTTACAGCTGGAAGGCCAACTTTTTTGTATAGGCAAGGTCCAGGGTGGTATGCCAGCAATGTAGAGAGGCCTTTGCTTGCATGTCTAAAGCAACCCTGTATTAACCCACTTAATTAAAACTGAATGTTTTAAAACGATTTGCACTCCTTAGGTTAAGCTTTGATGCATAGGCAAGGTCAAAGGCATCAGCTTTGAAGATTGCTATCTGGTTGCTTAGGAGTTAATATTCCACCAGTTTTTCCCATTGCTTCATTTTATGCATTGCAGATATTTTCATGCCTGGCTTTGCCAAAGTGCATCTTCTTATTCTGCCCAGGTCGTGTATGTACATCACTCATACCATGGAGTGGTGACCTCCTCTGGTCCTGCAGGCAAACTCCTGCTGCCTCTGGGAGAAGCGTGTCACCCAACTCCTGATAATGGAAGGAAAGCTCCATGCTTCACCGTGCATACTCGCCCTGTACCTGTTCTTTTGTACTTCACTGCCTACTCGGCTATGCATTGTAATGTGCTTTTCCTCTGGGCCTGAAAATCTCTCATTTAGGTAGCTATAGACTCTGCCCCTCTGGTCTGGAGATTTAACTGCTCTGAAGTGCTGTGGATTTGAAAGCTGCAGTGATGATGAAAAGTGTTTGTGTACATTTGCTGATTTAGCCTAAAAGTGCCTTAAAGTAAAGGAAGTGACAGTGGTTGCTTAAACCAATTTTAGATTGGACTGAACTGGCTTCTGGATGTTCTGATCTCTCATTGACTAGAGAGGAACCAAGATGTGCATCTTACACCAGAGGCTGGAGTTCAGGCTGGGTAATCTCACTCTTAGGTAGGAATTGTAGATGGGAGAAGAATGTTCTGCTCTTGGCTGTGTTGGCTGATGCCTTTTAATGCACAGTGTTGAAACTACTCTCTTTACTGCTGCTTGAGATAGTGTCCTCAGTTTGTTGCAGCTGTCCAGGTAAAAAGCCATGTAGCTGCAGAAATAAGCGATGCCTCTGGTATTAGGTTTGGAAGGTAGTGTAAATTGCAAAATCAGCAAAAAAAAATTAGGCTTTTTCTGCAAATTTTTTTTAACCTTTCATTGAAATACAACGAAGTAGGTGTTGTTTGTTTTCAGGGAGATAATAGGTCATAAATAAGCAAATGTACCCCTGAGACTGTCATACAGGAAATTCTATCTCAAACAGATGCAGTGATGGAAGGAGAGGAAGGACACACTATGCACAGAAGTCCTCCCATCAAGTGACTGGCATTTCCAGCTCAAATGTAGCATTTTCCAGCATTTCTTAGATACACCATTAGCCAGTTCTACTGTAAAATAGACAAGATTGCCCTGTCGCAGCAGACAAACGAAAGTGGTGCAGCTGATGCCCAGTGTTCCCCTTTGTCCTTCTGAATGTTGCTCTCTGTTCAACAAGAATGATGAGGTTGTTGGATATTTCTTAGGTTGTTTTTATCTTCTGTAACTCCAGTTTTCCTCTTTCTGAGGTGTGGTCAGAGCTCTTGCTTCTGAAGGCTGATACGTTTGCAGTATCTTGAGTCTGAGGTCCTTGTGTGTCACAGGGAGTTAGGAGAGTGTTCCTGGAACTGCTGCTAAACAAGGCATCATCCAGGCAGTGTAAATGAGACCAGGGTGTCCTAGTGTCTTTTCAGTGTGCTCAGTCTTTCTGCATGGTGTTTTCAGTGAGGTTGGCTTTGTTTGTGCTGGTCAGCTAAAACAGCTGGTATCTAAAATACCTTCAGGGATCAGTCCAGAGCACTTCTGAGCTAGGGTTGATTGCTCTGAAAGACTTGCAGAGGGTTGGCGAGGGCCTAGTATGCTTTGGTCTGCCATTTCCCAACCTACTTTGATGCTCTGAATCTCCAGTTGCTGGATTAGCTGTAACTTTGCAGTGTAGTGTTCAAATCTGCCACTACAGACTGTTTGTCTTACTCTGTTGTGGACTTTTCCTTGTTCATGGATTTTCACCCAGGCTGACCCTGAGTAGCCAGTGCAGTTGCACTTGGAGTATACTTGGGAGTATCCCCATTTTTGAGACTTGCCGAGTGATTTTTGGCACTGTTGCTTAGCAGTGAGTGTTATTGCAATAGAAGATTTCAACTTCTTTTAGGTTTTTGGTACTTCTCCTTTACAGGGTTGATGCATGCAACATGAAGGGTATTCTCTTAAAAACAAAAACAAAAAAACTAAACTTAGAATGTCAATATTGTACATGCTAGATTTTGCTATCTTTGAAGAAAGGGAAGTGGAAATCCTGAAGAATGTTCTACAGTTTTCATTGAAATATCTCTTTAGTTTGTTTTTATTTATCTCAAGCGAGTAGTTTCCCAGCTCACATGAGGTTTATGAATTAATTATGGTGAGGCAGGAGTTTTGTGTTGTTCAGAGACTGAGCCACGTTTCTGTTCCAAGTCACAGTCGCACTGACTACCTTCTCTCTATGCAGCTTTGCATGTACTGTTAATGCATTTTTTAGTTTCTTGACTCTAAACCGAATTAAAAGAAGCAAGGAGGAGAATGAGCTAGGTGTTCGGACCATCAGCATTCAGCAAACCACCTAGGGAACTGCTGGGGTCAGAGGCAGGCAGCAGGGCACAGCACATTCAGCAGTTACCTCAGTCTTCAGCAACCTTCATTACTGACAGTGACACGAGCCAAGTTGATTGATTTCAATTTGTAGTATGCCTAAGGGAGAAATTCACTCTTTCTGGGTGGTATATGAGAGAATAGTCCCACGTCTCTTTATTTGCA
>NC_034430.1:23042-33024 GCF_002078875.1 Numida meleagris | reverse complement strand
ATCCCAGGCCGGTCTCACCTTTATTAATTGGAGGGAATGTACCTGAACAGATGCTCCTGTAGGGGTCAGTTTTTCCAAGTCTCCAAATGCAATACGTAGCTAATGAGACTGTTGCTTGAATCAGAATTGGTCTCAGGAAAGTAAGGACTATAGTTCTGGGCACAGTGCAACTGCCCTGGAGAGTGTCATTTGCAGTTGGCTTAGGTGTTTCCTGATGTATTTAGCAAATGAGCCCGCAGAGGGTCTCTCAGAGAGTTGGTTCTGCAACGTCTCTTTGAGGTTTGATTGGTTTGTGTAGCATTCATGCAACCTTTTTCTTTAAAGAAAATACATATTCTGTAAGTACCAACTGTTTTCTTGATACCTTTGAGTCATACTTGTCTTTTAGACTGACATGTGTGGGTCTAGTACAAAGCTGATCTCAGTGTAACAGCAGAACCTTGAGCTCCAACTGCTATTTGAAGCCATCTTGGACGTGAGCTAGGTACTTTTGTGCTGCTCGGTCCTGATATGTTTCCTTTTCCTAGAAGTCCAGTTCCTCTACTACGACCAATGAGAAGATCACCAAACTCTATGAGCTGGGTGGTGAGCCTGAGAGGAAGATCTGGGTAGATCGTTACCTGGCCTTTACTGAAGAGAAGGCCATGGGCATGACAAACCTCCCAGCAGTTGGCAGAAAACCCTTGGACCTTTACCGGCTCTACATCTCAGTGAAGGAGATTGGAGGATTGACTCAGGTGAGTGTAGAGCAACTGGTGTGGTGACTGAATGTTTGTGCTCAGGGCTGCCCAGTGTCTGGCAGTCACACATCAGCAGGCAGCCAAATTCAGTGTCGGCTTTGTGGCTAGATGGAAACCTTGACTTCCTATTTAGCTGTGTTTATTTTTATTTTTTTAAATAACTCTTATAAAACCCAGGATCCTTTCAGCTAGCCAAACATCTGCTTTCTCACTGTCTGCTTGGGAACAGTGTTAGGAGGGCTAGTAGGGTTTGGGAACAGTGTTTAGTCTCAAGTGTGTCTTGAGATTCAATGCAAGTGTTTTTTTCCTTTATTTGTCCATGGCAAAGGTTGGTGACACTGTCTTTGTCTTTACATCTGGCTGTTAGCAAATCAAATCAGCCATGAGGTCTGTTATGTGGTGTTACCTGTACCTCTTTGAAAATTTTTCTGTAGGTGAGGAAGAGGTTTTACTAGTTCTTGAACAGAGCTGTATCTGCTCTGCTTAGCCCTTATTTTAGCTGGGGAGTGACTCTTTCTTGGAGGAGACAGGTGGGATTTTGAGTTTAGAGTCTCTTGTTTGGTTGTGCAGGTCAACAAAAACAAGAAATGGCGTGAGTTAGCTACAAATCTCAACGTGGGCACGTCCAGCAGTGCAGCTAGTTCTTTGAAGAAGCAGTACATCCAGTGTCTCTATGCCTTTGAGTGCAAGATTGAGCGAGGTGAAGACCCCCCTCCAGATATCTTTGCAGCTGCTGATTCAAAGAAGTCTCAGACAAAGATACAGCCTCCATCTCCAGGTGAGTATTGACACTAGTTAAGGTGTGCAATGAATGTTTGAACCAGAGGATCCTCTAGGACAGCGTGCATGACTGAGTGTGCTGTGGGTCAGACTGGCTCCGGACTTTCCCAAAGCCCCCCTGTCTGTCTTTAGATGTTCTGTGGTTTGTAGATTGAATAGTTTGGTAGTGTGGATATGAATGATACTGGGAATATAACAGTCTAGACTGTTGGGATAGTTTAGCTCTTGTGTGTAACTTCTGTAACTAAGTATAACACATAAATACTTGTGTACGTACACCTCAGTGCTCACCAGTCCACCGATGCCTTATGAGAATTTGATAGAGAGAGGAGCCTAGAGTTAGACCTTCAAGATGTTCTCTGCCCATTCTAATGACATCCCTTGTTGTTACTGCTTTATCTTTAGGAACTTTCTAGAAAAGTTGTGCTTGTTCTGACTATGCAGACTCTTCCTTTTGGGAACAAATGGTCGGTGTGTGTTTGCACTCACCTTCCTCGTGAGCTAATTCTTTTTGTCTTTAGCAAGTGAGGACTTTGAGACTTCATGCCTGGAGAGCTTTGTAAGCCTATTAAGCCTATTACAAGTTAAATGTTCTAGAACTGAAGCCCTTTAAAATAAATGTTTTAAAAGTTTGTAATTCATTAATCTTCATGATGCTGTTTAAATTTGATGGAGTGCTCCAGTTTCTGAAGATTTAATCATAGAGTTCAATTCAGATTTGTTAAAATAATCTAAGAGAAAAAAAGAAAAAATAACAAACAAAGGAGCTGGGCTAGCAGTCCATGCTGTACTCTTTCGTCTTCGGAAAGTCTGATAGTTTCTCTCATCTGCATTGAGTTTGCCACTTCAATTGCAGCTGAACTTGTCAGCCCTTTAAGCTTCAGTTTTCCAGCTTGTCTCATAAGGAAAACCCTCAGGTGCTGTTTCTGGTTGGTAGCTTGTTTGTGTAGGTGAAATAAGAACGGTGACACTTTGAAGTTCCTGTAATGTTTGCAAAAAAAAAAAAAAAAAAAGCCTTTTTATTGCTGAAACTTGGTGTCATCTGTGCCTAGCTCCTGAGGAGTGGAATAATGAACTCTTTATTTGATTGTACTCTGGTTATCTCTCAGCCTTGCTAAGCCCTTGACTGAAAGTGTTCTTGTCCAAATACAGTGTTAACAACTACATTTACCTATTCTCTCAATTACAGAGTTTTTCTTAAAGAACAGAATAATACCTTTCTACCTGTCAGGAAACCTGTCCCAGCATAGATTCACCTTGGTGAAGAGAAAATGACTTTTATTTCATTATAACAAACTTCTGTCTAATGTTGTTTCTAAGTTCTTAAACTCGGTCATGAATCCCTCCTCACTTTCTTTCTAAAACATCTTTCTTGCCCCCTGAGATAGCATGCAGTGGAACAAAGAGCATTTGGAGTTTATTTGGAGAGGGCTGAGATGTTTGGGAAACCACTTAAAACTTCTTGTAGTGGTAGGTGCCTGTCAGAGTTGATTAGACAGTACATCAGGTTTTCTTTTGTTTTGGCAAATGTGGTGGTATGTGAAAGTCCCAAGTTTGCCTTCTTGGGCTGTGCTACAACTGATCTCGTGCTTCAGCACATCAGCCGTTGGAATTGGCAGGGCTGCTATCACAAACGGCAGGTTTGTGCAGCTCTGTTGATTTAGTCCATCAGTGTGATTGCTGCTGTGTGAGGACTGTTCTCTATTTCCTACTTAAACTGCTCTCTCTGCTTGTCTTACTCCAGACTCCTGCAACTGGGAATATGCAGAAGCAGCACTGAATCATGGTTGGTTGCTGTGATCCTTTTAGCCTTATCATTCAGCATGTTTGTGCTCCTCTTTCATTTTCCTTTTCTTCCTCTCTCTTGCTTCCCTGTGTTAGCAGGAGTGAGGGCATAAGATGCAATACAAAGAGTGCTCTCAGCCCTCGCTCCAGACTTCAGAGCTGTAGATGAGCATTGAGTCCCAGGGGGCACAGCTGTTCCAGGGTAGCTGAGGCCCGTTTTAGTAGCATCCCTCAGGCTTCCATGCCTGTTTGCCAAGGAATCACCCTTCTGGAGCACAACTTTCCTATTGGAAAACGGAGTGGTCAACAGTGGAGTGTTCTGGAATCCCATTGTGTGGGGGAGGGACTCCCATTGCGTACAGATGTACGTGCTTTGCTCTCCTTGTAGACTCTATAACCTGTTGACGTTGGCGTACATGGAATTTCAGCCACTTCTGTCCAAGTTAGCTTTTCAGTGCTTTATCAGTGATGGAGGTCACACTGCGTGGTTCTGCATTAGCCACTGTTTGTGGCCCTAGAGGATGTAAAAGCCTTGCTGGGCAATGATCAGAGAAGAGCTCTTGGTACTGAAGCTGCTTTCCATGCATTGTGCCTTTGTCACCCTCAAAAAGCAAAAGTGTTTACAGAGAGGCCTCTGAAGCGGACTGGGGATGGCCTTGTGGGCACTCATCACGGGTTTGCTGCAAACCGTCTTGGGTTCACACTTGCAAACTGCAGCGTGTCCCTGGGGAGCCGTAATCAGCCTGCTGTTGGGCTTTAATTCCCAGAGCATGGAACTGGCCTGGCTCCAACTGTGTGTAAATTTGTGAGTGGGAGGGACAGCAGGGGGTGGGGACAAACACCAAATGGCAGCGATGCGGGGAATGTCTCGAGGCCTCTTCCCGCTGCTGCCAGTATTTGTAAAGCACATAGACGAACAGCAAATTCCTGGGGGAAGCAAGTGGAACCAAACCGCTGCTGAGTAGGGAAGGAGAGCTGCAGGGAGGGTTCGTGAATGAAACTCCCTGCTGAGCTTCTCTCTGCCCTTCTGCTGAGAGCTCCCCGGGCTGGGAGAGAGTCGTGGAGAAGAGGACAGTGTGCCAGGAAGGTGGGGTGTAAACAAACATGCCCTGCACATGACCTCGGAGGATTTTAATGAATAGCTGAAGTGACTCATCAACCAGCAGGGCTGAAGCTGACGGATATCGGGTGCTGGGGACGGTAACTAATGGAAACATTAATTAAAAGTTCAGCTCTTGCCAGCTGCAAAGAGCGTATAAACCTGAGAGCTGACACTGTCACAGCGATCCAGGGGCAGAGCTTCATAGCTCCTAGCACAGCTGGATCGCACCTGATGGCCCTGGATTTTTTTTATGAAGGCTTAGCGTGGTGTAAAGCAACCTGCACAGAGTCAGGGAACTTGCTGGACAGGTTTTGTTGTTCGGTGAAAGATCCTGCATCTCTGGCATTCCTTGTTCCAGGAATTCTTGGGAGTGGTGCCTGAATTCACCTGCATGAATTAACCCCACTCAAAGGGCAGAGCAGACAGAGGAGCCTTGTTCAGGGTTACCCAGTGACTGCAGCAGAAGTCCTGGAGTTTCCATCAGTTGGACAGATTGTAAAACTTCTGGGAGAGGGCTTAAACCCACCTTCCTTCTGGGCAGACTTAGAATGCGAGGACAGTGGGTCAGAGGTTGTCATTTGGCAGGAAGAAACACATTCCCTGTCTCGTGGTCCACTGTAGAGCACCAACCTTTGAGACTAGATAGCTTGGGCAACTCAGCATTGTGCTACAGCAGTGGCACTGTGTGTATTTAAAAAAAAAAAAAAAAAAAGGTTAAGTTGTAATAAAGATGAGCACATCCTTTCAGCTTCACTTTACAGGGTTCTTCTGGGAAGTCTGGTCCGGTATGTCCTTGGAGGTGTTGCACTCCTTGTACTGTTTTGGCCATGTTTCATCTGTCTCTTTCTTCGGAGACTAATCACTGTCTGTTATATAGGCTGGTACTTTGGGAGGTTCTGGGTTACATCTGTAGGGTGCAAAGCAGCTTATGGCACATTTGTGTTCTTGCAGCGGGTTCAGGCTCGATGCAGGGGCCTCAGACACCGCAGTCCACCAGCAGCTCCATGGCAGAAGGAGGAGACTTGAAGCCTCCAACTCCAGCATCTACACCACACAGTCAGATGCCTCCTTTGCCCGGCATCAGGTATGCAGACACTGCACTCTCTTGCACCATGCTGGATATAAATTGTGATTGTGAGGTTGCAGAAAGGTTGCTCCCACAGCTGGCTGGAGACAGAAGTACCTGTTTTGATAGGACTCCTTGGCTTTGCTACTTTGTTAATAGCTCACAGCAACGATGTTGACCCCCCTGTCTCTTGTGTGTGTGAATAACCACTGCTTTTGGGGTTTGGTTAGGGGCAGTCTTGTAGAAGAGCAGTTGTTCTTGCCTCTTTTGGAGGAGCGTGATTGTGGTCCTTCTAAGGGATAGCAATATCTGAGAGGGAATATATGGGGAGAAGAATCCTAAGAAGCACTGTGGGCCTCTAAAAATCTGTGGGGTTTTTTTGTTTTGTTCTGTTTTTAAATCAGGAGTAACTCAGTGGGCCTTCAGGATGCCTTTACAGATGGCAGCGATCCCACGTTCCAGAAGCGGAACTCCATGACTCCGAATCCAGGGTACCAGCCCAGCATGAATACCTCTGACATGATGGGTCGCATGTCTTATGAGCCAAATAAAGATCCTTATAGTAGTATGAGGAAAGGTGAGGAAGTCCCCTCTCCCTTTTCTCCATGAGCACTATCAGTGTATCTGGATGAATGCTGGAATGTGCTGTAGGAGAGCTGCTTGCCCTTCTTTCACAAAAGAAGGGATGTTTCTTTCTGATGCAGAGATAGATGTGTTATTGATCTTTCTTTCATTCTTTTAGCTCCAGGAAGTGATCCCTTCATGTCCTCAGGGCAGGGCCCCAACAGTGGTATGGGTGACCCTTACAATCGTGCTGCAGGTCCAGGGATGGGTAACATGGCCATGGGACAGCGGCCACACTATCCCTACGGTGGTCCTTACGACAGAGTGAGGTGGGCGCTTTAGCCACACTGATTTTCCTGACTTGCTTGTTTCGCCTGAACTGATTGCTTTCTCTTTGTTGCTTTGACTTGTCTGATTGTTGCTCTTACTTTTCATTTGAGCAGTAAGGGGAATGTCACAGAATTTGTCGCTTGTTTCCATGTAGGACGGAGCCAGGCATGGGACCAGAGGGCAACTTAGCAGCTGGAACTCCACAGCCGAACATCATGCCTTCCACCTCGGAATCGGGGATGTACTCTCCCAGCCGCTACCCTCAGCAGCAGCAGCAGCAAAGGTTTGTGTGGGGTGTTGCCACAAAGAGCTCTTCCCAGTTAGAGAAGTGCTGTGATCGAGAGATGTATCTGATGAGAAAAGTGACGGGTGTGTTTCTTCTCCAGACATGATTCCTATGGCAATCAGTTCTCCACTCAAGGCACATCCTCGGGCAGCCCCTTCCCTAGCCAGCAAACTACCATGTATCAACAGCAACAGCAGGTAGGTTATCAGAAAGTATCAGAATGAGGAGTTATATCTGTGCCAAGTGTGAAAAGAGGGGTGCTGAAAACTCTGGAATGTGTGTGTGCTCTATGTGCAGGTGTTGAACAGAATTACGTACATTTTACTGGAGGCTTTCTTGACGGTTTCCAGATAGGCAGCAGAAGTTTTAATTAGCATTTCCAACGTTGTGTTAGAAAAACACGATGTTTGGAGAAAACAGCTTATGTGGTTTCCAAATGAGCATGATCTGGGCAGGGAGCAGGAGGTCAGGAAACATTCCTGGGCTTCTTTGCTCCTCTGGAACTTTCTGAATCCCATCCTGTTTCTGTAACACTTTGGTTCTGAGTGATGACATGAGCTTGTTTGGAAGAAGTCTTTCATCGGGGGGAAGCATTTCAGGTGCATCATTCTGTGTCTGCCTCACCAAGCCTGCAGGCAAAGGCTTCAGAACTGCCTCCACACCCCCACTGCCCCACTGCTTTCTGTGTCTTCTCAAAAATGTCAGCTTTCTTTCAGAACGGAGTTTGAATGAATGAATATCTCTTCCCGTAATCCTTATCTATGACTTGCTCTTTGTATCAGTGCCAAGATGCATAATGTTTTCATGATAATTTTGAGACCTCTAGTTGAGGAGTGTATAGAGAGGGCACTCTCAGATCTGTGCTAAGAATAATTCCAACTGCTCTGCAGTTTGGCTCTGCAACCAGAGCCACAGGGCTGTGAGCCAAGAGTTTGAGTTTCTCTGGTACTTGTCATCTTTGAAGCCCTAGAGCTCCATCTGAAGCCAGTCATGACAGTAGGACTTCTGAGTTGACTGTGTAACAGCTAGAGCACAGACTCTTGGGGGTGGAGAGGTCTTGGATTTTAATTTTGTCTCAGCAATTGAGTGTTTTCTCCTTCTGCACTTCAGAGCAGTAGGGGGAAGAATAGTTCTTGCTCCTTTCAGTGATGTGTATTGAAATCTACAGGAAAGAAAGAAGCAAGAAGTACAACACTATTCAACACGTTCTGTTTGATACTTGAGCAAAAACCTGTGCTTTCTAAGAAAATAGAGAGAGGGTCTGATGAAATTCATGGATTCGGAAGGAAAGAAGTACCTGTACCACAGTGTGATTTGTGGTGAATGTACAGTGGAGCTCAGTCTTTTCTACAGGAAAGTCACTTATGTGGGCGGATTTCTGTCCTTAAAGCGTTCTTGTAGAATCCACACAAGGAAAGTATGCAGCCAACTGCAAGGAGTTGGTCTTGGCTTGTGAAACTGAAACTTTGATCCAAATCACATTGGATATGGCTAACTGAGAACAGTCTTGCCCTCTTACAGGCCATGTGTGGAGTGTTGCCCTCTGGCTCTGAATGTTTCTAGTCACTGTTTGGGTTGCCTGTTTCTAGCTTGATAATCTCATGTTGTCAATGCCTGTGTTTTCCATCTAGAATTACAAGCGACCGATGGATGGCAGCTACGGCCCACCTGCGAAGCGGCACGAAGGGGAGATGTACAACGTCCCATACAGCGCCGGGCAGGGGCAGACACAGCAGCAGCTGCCTCCAGCACAGACTCAGCAACCGAGCCAGCAGCAGGCTGCACAGCCTTCTCCACAGCAGGACCTGTATAACCAGTATGGGAGCACATACCCTGCTGCTGACCGCCGATCTGCCGGAGGGCCGCAGAACCAGTTCCCATTCCAATTTGGCAGAGACAGGGTCTCGGCTCCCCCAGGCTCAAATGCTCAGCAAAACATGCCTCCTCAGATGATGGGGGGTCCCATCCAGTCTGCTCCAGAGGGTCCCCAGCAAGGCGCCATGTGGCAAGGGCGCAACGAAATAGGGTACAGCTATCCGAATCGGCAGAGCACAGGCTCTGCACCCCAGGGGCCTGCTTATCATGGAGTGACTCGAACAGATGATATACTGCATTCAGAACAGAGGGTAAACCATGAGGGACCATGGCCTTCCCATGGGAATCGGCAGCCTCCATATGGCCCCTCTGCCCCCGTTCCCCCAATGACTAGGCCACCTCAGTCTAACTATCAGACTCCTCCTAGCATGCAGAATCACATTCCTCAGGTATCCAGCCCAGCACCTCTGCCCAGACCTCTGGAGAATCGCACTTCTCCCAGTAAATCTCCGTTTCTACACTCGGGGATGAAAATGCAGAAGGCAGGACCACCAGTCCCTGCCTCACACATCACACCAGCAGCTGTACAGCCTCCCATGATACGAAGAGACATCACCTTCCCTCCAGGATCAGTAGAAGCTACTCAACCTGTATTAAAGCAAAGGAGGCGGCTGACAGCAAAAGATATTGGTAAGAGGAAACTCTTGTTTTTCTGCTTGCGCTTATCAAGAGGCTGGGTGTTACCATTCCTCTTTGGTACGGTGCTGCCACATGGAAGGGCTCTGCCAGCTTTGCCAGTAAGGAGTTTCCTTTCCCAAGTTAGCTGCGATATCAGATACAATGTTTGTGTTGGGCATTGTCTGTGCAGAGATTGCTTTTGCGTAGAGTCTGCACAACACGTTAAATAGTCTGTGCTCTTTGTGGGACCAGAAAGCAGTATCAAGTATCTCATTTTTGTTTTTAAACTCCAGGAGCTGGAAGTATCATGTGTTTATGTTCCAGGAACTCCTGAAGCGTGGAGAGTGATGATGTCTCTGAAGTCTGGGCTGCTAGCTGAAAGTACGTGGGCCTTAGATACCATAAACATCCTGCTCTATGATGACAACAGCATAATGACCTTCAACCTCAGCCAGGTGGGTGCAGATGCTCTCTGATGCAGGTCTTTGAAGTGCTAAGTTTGTACAGTTTTCTGTCAGCGGTATGGCAAGAAGCAGCTCGTGCCCTTGTAGGGCCTACTACCAGGTGTCCCTGTACCTGTGGAGCATGTCAGGTCTGAAAAGTGCACCGGGTCTGGGGAGCTGCACTGAGTGCTCACTGACTCATGGATTTCCATTTTGTTGGTGTGCAAGTGTACAGCCTCTCCTCTCTGCTGGGATGTATTGCCTCTAACGCAGAAAGGGAATCATGGTGGGGAGGCCAAGAGGGGCTTTGCAGCAGAGCGCTGTGAAGGGCTGAAGCTGCTTGCCTATCCTGGTGCGATGGCATTCGCTGCTACCTCTGTCTTTCCCCGTGGG
>NC_034430.1:8042-18042 GCF_002078875.1 Numida meleagris | reverse complement strand
AATCTTCGGTGACGTGCGCCGCGAGCAGGCTGCTGCGGTGTGCCGCTGCCTAGCGGGCCCGGCGCTGCTGCGCCGGCCCTGAACCCTGCCGGGAAGAGGCAGCACGGCGCCGGGGCGTCAGCTCACGGGCCTCTCCCCGCAGCCCCGTCCTCCACCTAGGGCGGACGAACGGCCCTCTGCCGCGGCGGAGCGCACAGAGCGGATCCTGCCGAGTCCGGGATCGTTATTTGCGCACCGGCGGCGCTCGGCGGGAGCAGGGCTCGGGCTGACGGCTGCAGCGAGGCCTCCCTTCCCGGCTGCCCCGCGCGGAGCGCCGCCGCCTCACGACCACGTGACGCGTCTCCGGAAGCGCGCGGGCCGGAAGTGACGTTGCCGGAGGTAGTCACGCGCGGGGGCGTATGGATTCACGTCTGTGAGGGGTGGCGGGCGCGTTGGTGCCGGAGCGGGAGCGGCGCGACGAGCGCTCAGGTGGGGGAGGGGAGAGGAGGGATCGGGAAGGAGAGGGGCGGGGGCTGCGCCGGGGACCGCCCCGCCCGCAGCCCCCGAAGGGACCGAGGTCTTTGCCCCCCGCTTCGCCGTACTGCGGCGCCCGTCCGCCTTCTGAGCGCCCGGAGCGTCTCCCGAGTCTCGTGAGAGCGGTGCCCCGTCCGCTGCTCCGTGCCCCCGGGCTCAGGCTGGGAGGCGGTTCCCGTCGGAGCCCCGCAGCTCCGCCGGGAGCGGATGGCCGCGCTGCGCTTAGGGAGAAGCGCCTCTGCCGGAGCGCTGCTGCCCCCGTGTGGGCGTGGCGTTGCCGCGCTGCCGTGCTGCTGCCCGAGGCCGCGTGCCCAGCGCCTGCTCCGGACGTGGTCGGGTCCTTCCCTTGGCGCAGCTTCCGGAGTGCGCCGAGTGGAATTCGTACCTGAGTGCAGAGCGCTGTGTAGAAACACGAAAGAGCACAGAAATACGCCTTCAATTAAAACCTGGCGCTATTTTCGGCTGATATACGTGTAACGCCCTTCTGCCTTTTCTGGCTGTGCAGAGGCTCTTGGAAGCAGCGCTGTGTGGGGCAGAGCTGTGCCAGCGGCAGCGCTGCGTTCTCTCCCTGCCCGGTGCTGCTGGGCTGCAGCTCTGTGACAAGGTGTGCTGCAGCGTGACGGATGTGGTGTTGCAAAGCTCTTTGCTTTCAGCCTTCTTGGCACATTCATGCTAAGTTTCTCTCTCCTTTAAAAAAAAAAAAAAAAGACAGTTTTTGGCTGCGATCTTTAATAGGATCTGCAGCTGTGAATGTGCTTTGGTAGAATTTGCAGCTGAGCTAAAGTATCCTCTCTTAAAATAATGTTGCAGCTTTGTGATTCAGGAGAATGTGCCTCCCACTCACTGCTCTGTAGCTGTGAACACTCTGGAGCAAGAGGAGAATATGAGCAGAACCAAAACTTTAGTATGTGGCAAAAGAGGAAGAAGCAGAGCCTTGTGGTTCAGGGCTGGGACTATAAACGAGCACATTTGGGTATTGCTTTTCATTTTGCCATTGCTTTGCTTTCTGCTCTTGCGTGCAGCTTTTAACCTGTCTTATTTTTCTCTGTCAGTAAACTGGCAATAGGAAAACCTCTGAGTATCATTAGGTCGTTAGGTGAGCATTTTGGGGATCTTTGTGTACTGTCGCACGCTGGATTAGAAAGGTGGGAAGTGGTGCAGGATGTGGTGCTGGAGCCCAGAGAGAGCTGTGGGTCGCCTGTTTGTCAAACTGAAAAGCCGTTGGTGGCTGGGGAACTAACGGAAGAAATGCGTTATCTTAAAAAGCTGCATAACAGATACTGCCTGCCTGTGTGGCTCTGGGCCAGCAGTTTTTATAGCTGGTCCCAGAATGTCAATCCAGATTACGCAGAAAAGAAAGCAGTGTGACTCTGCAAAGTGCTTTAAATCTCGCAGGTGAGGATTTGAGGGAAGAGATGGAAGAGAGCCACTGTAGCATATGTGGTTTGCTCGGCAGGCAGATGCCCTCCCTCTGGAGAGCAGGACCCCTGCCAAAGCACTGGAAGAGTGCAGGTGGAGAGAGCGACATTACACAAGTGTCACGTCCCAGAGGTGCTGTTGGTGACGGAGGGAAGCCGGCATGTCTGAGGCACGTTAGCTTTGTCCTGGAGGAACCTGCAGGGCTGCGCTGTGCAGGCAGGGCAGCCCTTGGTACTGCAGTTTTCTGCTTCCCAGGAGCAAATGCTGGGCAGAGAGCACCTGGCAGTGCCTGGCCAAGCTGCAGCTCACTAGCAAACAGCTTGCACAGATGCTGTGCTCAGACTCCATGTTTTAGTTGTGTCTCTAGACCAAAAAAGGTTTAAGTGTCATTGAACGCACTGGAACTTGAATGTGTGCGTAGTTGCTTGGCTGAGTCGTGTCTGGAGCCAGTGGTGTTCCTGCTGAGACAGCCAGTAAAGGGCTCTGCTGTGGGTATTTACATCGGCCTAGTCAGAAATGGGCTGAAAATGTGTTGTAACCTCTCCTCCTCTGCATCCTAACCAAGGTTTAGAAGTCAGGGAAGTTTTTTAATAGGAACAGTATTAACGATTTTTTTCTGTGACTTCTCCACGTCTCCTGGTTCCTTGATCTCTTTCATATGTGACTTTCTTGTTCATAGAGATTTGCAGCCTTCTGAACTTCCTCATAGCAAGTACAGATGCATAATGTACAAACATGGCTGAATCTAGAAATATCTCTCGGTGTCTCTGCTCTCTGTTGATCAATTCAGGTTTCCAAAACCAGATGGAGAACTTCACTGGTGTCAGTGACCGAGGCAGCTTTCAAGCTTGGGATGGAGGTGGCGAGCAGGCAGGATCCCTATTTACGAGTGGTCGTGCAAACTGCAGTGTGCTGCAGAGCCCTGACACTCCTGCTGCAGGCAAGTCTTCCGTTCCTGAACCACGGGTGCTGCAGTGTCTGTTGTTCTCTGCTCCAAGACTTCTCTCTTTGGTACTGCCTGATGCACCACAGGCTGGTTCTGCATGGTTGGGGAATCCCCTTTTTTGGAGAACCAGGAGACCAGCTGCATCCGGAGAGGGAGGATGCTGTGAAGTAAAATTACATAAGTGTCTGCATAACTTATCATGTTTAATGCTGCTGTTGCAAGGGGTGGGTTTGGCAGCCTGTGAGGCTGAAACATCCGTTTATCCACAGAGCAGGAACAGTAATTTCCTGCTGCACATTCCTCCCAAGTCTCTCTTGCAGAGACATCTTTCTCTGAGTGCGGGAAAGGTGACATGCTGTCGGTCCACTCTGTCCCACCTGTGTATGCTGAGGCAGCAGAGCCCAGCTGCAGTTCCTGAAGCCAAAGCAGCCCGGGGTGTGTCTCCAGCAGCAGGGCAGGGCAGATCCTGGCAAACTGGTGCCTGCTGGGTAGAGCTGAGCGGGACTGTCAGCAGAGACAAAAGGCTGCGTACTGCAAATGCCAGAGGCCTGGCTAGTCCAGATGTATGCTTTATTGTAAAACGTCAGCTTGTGTGTCTTCTAGTCCCAGTTTGTTTGGTATGGCCTTTTGTCTTGTCTCTGTCAGTGCTGAATTCCTGGCCAGGGACTCATCCCAATCTCCCTGCAAAATGTATCATTTGGCGGGTTTGTTTTTTAAGAGAAACACCATTTTGTCTTCTGCATCAGTTTGCTCTGGGAATATCTTTTCTCTAGTTTTGTCTCCTGTACCTTGTACGTCAGCTGTGAGAGGAGCACCAAATTCAGTAGCAAAGGAGGCTCACCAGTGCTGCAGAGGAACCTGGTGTGAGCATATGCAGTTAGATGTGCCTGAGCAGGGAGCTGAGCTGCCTTTCCCTATCCAATTCCATGGGAATTCATGCTGGATATTGTCAGAATTGTATTCAGTTCTGCTATAAATACCCCAAACCGCTGTGCGTCTGTTTTCACAGTTTTATAGCCATCCTTGCTGGAAATCCTATTAGCATGTCTTCTGTGCTGCTCATCTACTTCTTTGAAACCCAGAAATGCTCTTCCAGCCCGGTGCTCCCAGTAGGATGCAAGAGGACATTTGCTGTCCTTCAGTTCTCTCTCCTCCTCCTTCCAGGCTGTGTTCAACCTGCTGATCCCAGATCATGCAGCAGATGCCTTCTCCCCACCTCGTCTGCCTGAGCCTGGCACATGTGACCTGCTGCTGGAGTGGCTGCTTGGGGGCCTGGCGCACTGGGATGCGGAGCACTTCCTCTTCATCGCAGAGCGGGGTTACCTGTATGAGCACAACTGCGCCTTCTTCCCACTTTACCCGCTGAGCTTGCGAGCTGTGGCTGATGGGGCTCTGTGGCCCCTGCAGCAGCTGCTGTGTTTGCGGAGCCGCCTGCTGCTGTCGGCCGTCCTCCTTAATTCTCTCTTTTCCGTGCTGGCAGCTGCTGCCCTGTACAAGCTGGGCTGTGCCGTGCTGCGGTGCCACAGGACAGCCTTCCTTGCTGCCCTTCTCTTTTGTATCAGCCCTGCCAATGTGTTTATGACAGCTGCTTACTCAGAGAGCATGTTCGCCTTTTTGGCCTTCAGTGCCATGTGGCAACTGGAAAAGGGGCAGAGCTGGCTCAGCGCGCTGCTCTTCTTCCTTGCCACTGGCGTGCGTGCCAATGGGCTTGTGAATGCTGGTTTCTTTCTCTACTCCCGCAGTAAATCCTTTGCCTTCCAGCTCCAGGTAGGTTCAGGGTCAGTAAGGAAGCTCTCTCTGTTGTGGAGGCAGCTCCTCAGTGTGGCATCTTCCATGCTTCTGACGTGTGCTGGGATTTGTCTGCCTTTTGCTTTATTTCAGTATTATGCCTACATGAGGTTCTGTGGCCCTGGCCCTGGCCTGGAGCTGGCTGTTCCTGAGCCGCTGCAGCAGCTGGCTTTGGACAAAGGCTATCGCCTGGTGGCCCACGATGGGGTTAAACCCCCTTGGTGCTCCCAGCAGTTCCCTGTGGCCTATTCCTATATTCAAGACGTTTACTGGAATGTGGGCTTTCTGAGGTATTTTGAGCTCAGACAAGTACCAAATTTCTTGCTTGCTTTGCCTGTCACGCTTCTGGGCTTGTGGGCTGCCTGGACCTTCATCACTGCAAACCCCCGGCACTGCCTGACTCTTGGACTAGAGAGAAGAAAGAAGGAACAAGAGGGAAAACCCAGAGCTGCGTTTTGCTGCCCTGCTGTCTTTGTGTACGTGGTCCATGCTACGGCCCTGCTGGTGCTGGGGTTCTTCTGCATGCACGTTCAGGTAAGACATTCATAGCAACACCCAGAAGTGATTTCTTACAGAGAATACAGGGTGGTGGCTGAGGTGGTTTGGTGACGGTCACAGCCTGAGGCTGTCACAGCTGCAGGGCAGGCTCAGGGCTGTGCAAACCCAAGGCTTTGCCTCTCTTGTGGTGCTGCTTCCACAGTATGTTTCCAGAGCCTCATGTCTGCTGGAGAGTTCCCAGAGAGAGGCTCCAAGGGGCTCACTGTGGTGAGACTGCTGCGACTGAATTGCATCTGTGGTGTGCTCACGTCAGCTCACCGAGCCCTGCCCACCAGAGGACACAGATGTCACGTCCTGTCACGTTGGGCTGAGTGTTAGGGATGGCAGTGGGGGAATCCAGAGCCCATCCCGGTCCTTTGAAAGTGCTTCTGGGTGCTTTTTAGTGGCACCGAGTGTTGGGGGTTGCAGGGAAAGAAGAATTGAAAAGTGAGATTCAGATCCCCCCTTGCAGCTGCTGTCAGAGTTCCCGAGTGGGACTGTAGCAGTCACCGTGTTTGCCCAAAACCCAGAGGGCACCTGGCCGCTTGCAGATGTGCCTCGATAAATACAGCAGCGCTGAGCTGAGGCATTTCGTTCCAAGTGTAATCAATTCCGGCACCACGAGGCGGGGCTGTGTGCCATTCCCTGTACCAGCAGCGCGATGGGTGCAGCTGGGTCGCTCCTTGCATGGCTCCTGCTGGGGGTTGCTCAGCGCCTGACCCGCAGCGTATGGGATTCTCTGCCTGTTGCTTCCAGGTGCTGACCCGGTTCCTCGGCTCCTCCAGCCCCGTGCTGTACTGGTTCTCCGCCCACCTGCTCCAAGGACACGAGGCCCGGCTCTGGAAGGAGGGGGCCGATGGGCAAAGCGTGGCGCGCGTCCGCGAGAGATCAGCGCCGGGTGCAGCGCTCGGCTCCTGCGGGAAGGGCCCTGCGGGGCACCCCGTGCTCAGGTTGCTGCTGAGCTACCGCTCGATGACCCCCGTCGGGCAGTGTGTCCTGGGGTACTTCGTGTCCTACTGGCTGCTGGGCCTGGTGCTGCACTGCAACTGCTTGCCTTGGACATAACGAGCGGCTGCGGCCGCGGGTTGGTACGGACCGCGGGGGGGCAGGAGGGGGCTCCGAACGGGAACGTTTTCTAAAGAACGGGACGCGGCCCGAGGCTGCCGCGTGCGACAAGGTGCGAGTCGGCGGCTGCTGACGGCGCCGTCCGGGGGAGGCCGGCAGGGGGCGCTGCAACGCGGGCGAGGCGGCGCTGCGGGACCGCGGGGCGGGGCCGCGAAGGACGGCGAGTAGCGGCGGATCTCGGCGCCCGCCGCTTCGGAGCGCGCCGGCGGCGACGGGCGTCGTTCCCGGGCCGCACCCGCTTCTCGTGCGGCGGCCGCCTCGTTCGGGCGGGGCGCGGCGGCGTCTCGGCCGTCCCGCTCGGTCTTATACCGGCCCCTTCGTCGGCCGTCGCGCGCCCCGACCGTCCCCGTCCTCGCAGCCGTCCCCTCCTCTTTTGCCGTCGCTCGCCGCTGCAGACGAGCCGCGGAGAGCCCGGGATCCTGCGGAGCCGCAGCGGCGCATCGGTGAGTGCGGGGCCCTCTCCCGCGGCTGCGTTCGGTGCGCGGCTGCGCTGCCGTGTGCGGTCCGGCTCGGGGCGTGGGCGCCGAGTGCCGTCTGCAGCGGAGCGGAGGTTTTCCGCGCGGTGCCGCCGCTCTCCCAGGCGCAGCCCCGTACAGGGACGGGTGCCCGGAGCTGCTCCTCGGGACGGCGGCAGCGGATGGAGCGGCGCGGGGCGTCGGGCGGGCGGGTGTCACCGGCACCGCTCTGAGTGCCCGTCCTCGCCCTTGCAGACGCCGTGGATGCCTGCATCTCTCGCCTGCCTGATGGAAGTGGTCGCCAGGGGGTTCGCGGTGAAGCTCCAGTGCTGCTACAGCTGCAGAACGTCCCGTCTGTCGCGGACCTCTCGCTGCAGCGCCTGCGATGGCCGCGTCGGTGAGTCCCGAACGTGGCCCTGTGCGTCCCATAGACGTGGGAGCGCTGGGTGTTGCTGAGCAGGCTGCTTTTGCTTTCTGCCAAGGGTTGCGCAGTGGGATAGTAGTGCAGCAGCTTGAAGAACCCGAGAACCCTCTGACAGCTCAGATCAGAGGTTGAACTTCTAAGAAAAAGGTGTGGGGCAAAACCCAGTGATTTCAGTGTAGAATTAGAACTCTGTGTTCCTCTTCGTTGTTGGTCTCATCCTGTTTGCAGGGGGATAGAAGAGGCAATGCCCCAAGCTGAAAATGCTTTGCTAAAGCCCAGAAGTGCACCGTGTAGCTCACGCTACTGCAGTGCTCATCTTTCTGCACGTTCCTTGTTTCTTATCACAGAATCATAGAATAGTTTGGGTCAGAAGGAACCTTTGAGATCCTCTAGTTCCAACCCCCTGCTGTCAGCAGGGACGCCTCCCACAAACCAGGTTGTGCACAGCCCGGTGCAGCCTGGCCTTGAATTCCTCCAGGGAGGGAGCATCCACAACCTGTTCCAGTGTCTCACCACCCTTGCAGAAAATAATTTCTCTCTAATATCTAGTCTAAACCTGCCCTCTTTAAAGGGAGCTTAAAGCCATTTCTCCTCATCCTGTTGCTACATGCTGTAGGAATTGAATGTTGTTTCTGCATTAGATATTGAAAAAGGGGAATTGATCTCAAGAAGTAGAGCACAACGTATTTTGTAACTTGCCCTTAGAAACAGCTCGTTTGAAAAAGTAGAAATACCATCTATTTCAGTAACATATGTTAGAAATATAGTTGTGGATTATGTTATTAATTCTCACTCATAAAACTGTAATAGCTGGGAATAGTATGGGAATAGTATTATGGACTGGAAAGCATGCTGTAAGGCTGTTCTGTTTGGATAAGAGATCCTCAGCAAAAGAAAAGCAGACTTGTCAAACATCCAAGAAGCCAGGGCCTCCACACAAGGCCGAACTGCCTCACTCTGTGAGTAGGTTGGGATTCAACAGGCAGCATCAGGATGCCCCCCCTCTGTCCTCCTTCCACACTGATCTCTATCCAAGGATGAGCAGGTGTCCAGAAATAATGACCAAGTGCTGAGTAAGCAAGTGTTAGAAGTCAATTAATTAGCAATATACATGCTTAGCTAGCAACAATTTATGTTCAACCAGTATCTGTATGTTTAGTGGAGCGTCGGGAAGATTGTGAACCTGAAGTACTCAGCCAATGAGGAACCAGGGGAGGAAAAGATCAGCGTCAGGTAATAGGGCATAAAAGATGTAACACTGCTTTCTGCAGGCGCTCCTGCTTGCAGGATGCCCGCCATTGCAATTGGGAATAAAATCTGCTTTTATCAGAGATAGCGTCCTGATCGATTATTTGGATATTTCCAGCAATGCTCTTATAAAAAGTCCCTCCCAGCTTTCCTGTAAGGTTCTGGCACGCTGCTATATGGTTCCCCCGGAGCCTTTTCCAGGCTGAAGAGCCCCAGCTCCCTGGACCCACTCCAACAGTTCCATGTCCTTCTTGTGTTGGGGGCCCCAGAACTGGATGCAGTACTCTGGATGGAGTCTCATGAGAGCAGAGTAAAGGGATGGAACCACCTGCCCTCACCCTTCTGGCCTCACTTTTATCAACCGATGCCCCCAAATCCTTCTCCTCAGGGCTGTTTCTTATGCCAGGAGAAAGTCATCTTTGCCTTGTACACTGAAAGCATACCCTTCAGCAGCTCAGAGAGTAAGAGCTGAGAGGTGCCTGGCAGCGGAGGAAAGCTGCATGTGGCCAAGGATTGTGTGAAACTCATGTTGCTCAATTTTGAATCTATCAAATTAGTCCTTAGTTGTCTTGGGTAGCTTGGAAAAGGAGATGAGTATAGTTGGTGCACATGTCTGAAGTGGATGGAATAGTGGGCTAAGTGACAGCATAAAGATCCATCTTCTTGATTTGGACCCCATCCCTGCTCTGTGACACAGGCATCGCTTGAAGTTCCAAGTGGTGTAGGCATGTGGAGAGGTTTTAGTGCGAAGATGATCTGCACGTGTCCTTATCCTGCTCACCTTTGGCTCTTGTCCAGATGATGGGTGCTTGGAGATTGATCCCCTATTAAAGAAGGACCTGTTGTCCTCTACTCAGTACCCAATTGTGAGAGAATGGAGTGAGCTGAAAGACGTTTGTCCCTTGGGGCATTCCTGTCTTGATCTACTGCCCAGTGGGTATTCTGTTGGTGTTGTTAAGCGCTGATGGTTTTGGTCAGGATTTTGGAGCATGGCAGGCGGAGTGGAGCGAGTGGTATTTGAGGACTGCAGGAGTGGGGGCCCTTGGCAGCGTGCCTGAAAAGAAACCTTGCTGTTTCCAGCATAAGCTAACGGGCTCCCTTGAGCTGGTCATGCCAGGACTTCAGTGTGCTCAGCTGTGGTTTGGGAGAGTGTCAGACAGCTTTAGAATCAGTGTTGTTTCTTAGCTGTGTCAAAACGCGTTTTATGTGGCTTCTATCCAAATGCTTTGGGTTTTTGTTAAGATGTTAAGACTCCCGTTCATCTCTGTTAGTGATCTTTAAATATTTGCTGATAGAAGATTTGCGTGGTGATTCATAAACTAACCAGTTGAACATTGTTGTCTTCCCCTCTTTTCATCCCTTTAGGAGGTTATCCCAGGCAGCCAAACTACAACACTCTGTCCAATGCCAACTACCCCAGTCCTGGGATGGGAGGAAGCATGAACCCGATGGCAGCAGGGAGCCAGATGTGTGGCAATATGCCTTCTCAGGTGGGGACAGAGATGTGCCCCCCAGCAAGTGGCATGGCTCGCAGAGCACAAGGAG
>NC_034430.1:0-6972 GCF_002078875.1 Numida meleagris | reverse complement strand
ATCCCAGGCCGGTCTCACCTTTATTAATTGGAGGGAATGTACCTGAACAGATGCTCCTGTAGGGGTCAGTTTTTCCAAGTCTCCAAATGCAATACATAGCTAATGAGACTGTCGACATACTGAGATGTCAGGAGTCCACGAAGATGCTTTGCTAGCTGTGGGTGAGTGCTCTGCTTTTAAATGTTGTCTGCGAAGTAATGAAATAATTAGAGATGTTGCATCTTGCCTTGATAGGCTATTAACGTAGTTTTAGGAGGAAGACATGGTTTGTCTTTTTCTGTGCTTTGCAGCTACAGTCAAGTGAGAAAGCATTGTGCTTTGTGATGCAGTATACTTGGCCTAATGATGCTTTGGCAGCCGAGGTTTGCTGTCAGGAGCCATTAAAGCATTCATACAAATACTGCTGTGCACTAGGTGCAGAGACAGCAGCTCCCAGCATGTCACTGATTGATGTATGGAATGATCACTGGATGGAAAGATGGATGGAGGAGCAGGTGACAAGAAGGGTCAACAAAGGAATCATTAATGAAATGGATGGATGGAGAGAAGGATGGATTGATGGACAGATGGGATGGACAGACAAGTAGATGGACATACAGATGGATGGATGTACAGATGGATGAAAAGACAGTGGATGAGTCACCACAACACCGCCACTGTCCTGCTGGTGCCAGCACTGTCCTAAATCCACCCAGCCGCAGATCTTCTCTCTACTTCGAAGACCAGTGTGCCCCCAGGCCTCCACGGGGACCAGTGGGGGTGGTCCTGGGGTACAGAACCCTCATCCCATTGGCTGGAGACACTCCGTTGGCTGCTACAAAAACCTGGAACCTTTGGAGGAGGCTCAGCTCTGCGGCACCGGCATGGTGAGTGCTGGATCCCCTGTCTATTTGGGATGGGGTGATGGGGTCTGTGGTGCAGGATGGGTTTTGGGTATGGTGGTCTGTTGCCCCCTCTTAGTGGGATGTGGAGCAAGATGAGTCCTTGCCATATAGGTCCCCTTCTTCTTGCAGCGCAGCATTCCTGGCCACTTAGGTTAGAGTCACATGCAGCACTTGTGGGCACGCAGGTTCTCTGGATGGTTATCTCCCTTGAGATGTGCCCACAAAAGGCTGCTCATCAGCCATTTGGCAGCTGCTTATCTCTGGCTGCTGCTTACCTCTTGTTGCCTCTGGCCTGCAAGTCTTCTAGAGAAAAGATTTCTTGAACTTGTCCATCTGTTGAAGTTGTAGACAAAGCTGCAGACTGTCTTGGGCTTGTCTAAGACTTGCCTGGATTTGTCCATCTGTCAGAAATAGTCTCTTAGACCTATCAGTCACAGGACCTTTCTGACCTGAAATTTAGATTTAAAATGTATGTGCACCAGTTTGCTAGGATTCCTCATGAAAAAGAATGGTGGTGACTGCAGTAGTGGAGAAAGGTCCAGGTCAGATGGTATCTCCTTCCTTCCCACTCCCGCAATCCACACACTACTTTCTTCTCACATTTGATGCAGATTGCTTCACTGGCGTAGACAGCTGCACTTCTGATCCAACCCTATCAAGTTTGCTTCTCAAAAACTCTACGCTTTCCCCCTGCTTATTTGAAATGGAAACGGTTACCCTTCCATTCAGAATAAAAAGGGTCTGTTTTAATGATTTAGCTCCAAAGGCAAACCCTCTTGATTTCTGGAATCGGAATTTCTTTACATGCAATATTGTGAAAAATCCAATTCAAGAGCAGCAGAAATTGCTCAGGAGGTGCTTATCAGCAAAGGTGAAGAAGTAGTAACTGTTTTTCCGGATTGTTAAGAGTACCAAGCAGCATGCTGTTCCTTATTTGTCTTTTTTTTTTCTTTTTCTTTCTGATAGGAACCAGACTGATGCCTCTTCTGTTTTGAGAAGCCGGAGGTCCAACAAGCTATTCTTTCTTTAGCCAAGACGATGCCCTGCTGCTGTGTCTCCTTCTCTCTAACAGCTGGTGACCAGACACCACAGCCCAGGATCAAACCTTCTATGTTTCTGAGTCAGAGGTCTCTGGAATCTCTCAGAATTTCCTGCCTGCTATACAAGGTCATAATTGAGAAGTTAGGGCTACATGAACATATAATTGTTTCTACAAGAACATAAGACCATAGCAAATCAAAAGACCCTCCACCTAAATGTTGTCTTAACAAGAATAGTAATTGTTTAATAGCAGTACAAATACATAGAGCATTTGGGAAAAACATTAACAACTGTCTACAACGGTAAACTATATAGAATTATCTTTACTGTGTGAGGTACTTGGCTCATGGATTTGCTTGTGCATGAGAGGCCACACTGCAAAGCTACAACTGAGCATGCACTTGGCCTAGTTAACTCTGTCAGGTAACAATATTTTGTTTGTGAGTGAAAAAGTTTATTTGATAGAGATATCTGCATGGAAGCTTGACTCAGCCATGAAGTAAGGATGTATCTTTAGAGCTCTGCAGTGTAGCTGTAATGTGTTGCTACAAGTCAGCTAAGATAATGTCAAGCCAAGTTTTCTGCATACTATAATGTGATGTATTTTTCAATCTCGTTGTGCTGAAACAAAAGCAGTCATGTCCTCCTTCTCATTTGCTCTGACAGAACTGCGTGCACAGAGTTAGTCACTGCTGGGAGCATTGATTGTGCCAGGATGAGTTTTCTGAGCTGTGAAGTGTGAACCAGCATCAAACCCGTACTAAGGGCTTCCTCCCCATAAGGATCTAAACTGTCGTTGCTGTCTTTGGCTGTTGCAGTCATTTCATTACTCTGACCACCATGTAGCAAACCTAGAGATTAGAAAGCAAGTCACTTGGTTGTGGTTTCTTGGGTGGTCAAGACACGTGTAATCGAGTATATTTCTCAGGAACTGTCTGTCAGGGTTCTGGCATGGTTCGGCCTAGAACTGTGATTAATGGGGTGGAGGGACCCACGGACTTACTACTCTTACTTATACACCATTCTAAATGCATGCAGCCCGTTGGAGAACATTAACCATTGTAAGTAATATCAATACATATAGCAAAATTCAATAATGATGGCTATACTAATAAGCTGAATATAGCTTGATGGACAAAATCTATCAATTCTTACAGGTATTTAAAAGGATCAAAGAGGTAGAGATGGGAAATCTGAATAGTATTTAACATTTCCCAAGATGTTTCCAACATCTGCGTGTCTATCAGTATTTTGTAGCACTGGTATAGGTTGGCTTAGCAATAGGGATCAATATATTAGCTTAAGGACCAATATATTAGTTTAGCAAAAAGGAATTAATATGTGATAATTCTAGAATTTTCCAGTTTAGCTTTGCTTGGTATGAACAGTCTTGTTTTTCTGAATGATCCCTGCTTCGCTGAAGTGCTGAAGTCACAATAGGCTACTTCTGTCTTTGTATCTGTCACGTGCAAGGACTTTTTCCTGGGTTTCATGTAAATTGTTTTGAGTTATAGCACACCAAGACAGAAGGTTGCTCATTATGGCATAACAAGCCATGGAAATTTGCCAAATTGGGGAAAAACAGCTAAAAGGTCAGCCACAGGACACTGTGATGAAGCTGAAGGAGAAATAAAGGGGAGGAAGCAGGTGGTAGTATGAGCACCATAGACATAACCGCTCATGCTCAGAGGGACGCTAGCACATATTAATGAGTTCTTGGAAAAGAATGAATATGTATGCCAGTGTATTGCACTTGCATGTCTTAACTGTTTAAATGCAGAACCTGAACTCAGAGCATGCGCTTGATTTGTCAAGTTGCCTGGTACGTATTGCAAGAGTAAAGGAATGCCACTTCTAAGATCACATTGGAGTTAGAGATTTTCTTCCCAGATTTTTCCAGTGACAGCACAAATAGAGAATATTCTGCGTCGCAATGAGACAAGGGAATTGAGATTAAATATGAAGAAGTTCGAGAGAGGAACTCACAACAACTTAAACTCGAGGGGCTGCACCTCTACAGATGAGGGCTTTGTTATAGACTCAGGATCCTAGGTCTTCAGGTATGGTAGTGGAAGCAGTAGAGTCTGCAAATCGGTAAAAAGACAAATATTAATATGCAATTAAACCTTTTCTCTAGATGGAACAGCGTAAATAGATTCCAACTTTAAGCAGATGTACGATGCAGACATAAACTTCTCCAGACTTAGATGTGTGTAGCTGTGATCAGGTTGCAATACCTCAACTCAGGTACTTTGTCGTTGGTCTTACTTTCAGAAAGAAAATTAAAAGTACTTCCAACAAAATAGACAAATTCTTCATTGTGGATTGTTTATTTGTTAGTTTTAAAACTCTGTATGATCTTTTCTTTGGTTTTTGTTGTTTGTATTGAAAATGGAATTGTGGCAACCCAACTCACCCTGCTGACACCTTCTGCCTTCACCACTCGTGCAGCTGGGAGCTGAAGGGGTTTTCCTCTCCCAGGTTCCTGCACACAGAGCACCTGTTGATGACAACAGTCATTATTTCCACATACCTTCTTTAACAAGAAAGTCAATTTAGGAATCAAACATCTAACAATAAAACCCTTTGTTTCCTCTGACTTTGTGGAGGAATATTTTAAATTAAAGCCACAGTGGGAAAAAGATACGATCCCATGCAAGGTCACCAGCTGTCTCTAAGATACCTTTGCTTTAAAGGATCAGTCTTTCTCTTGCAAGTCTTCTGCTTGAACTGCATTTCAGCAAGCACGGGTGAGCAAAAATGGGCGAGTTGCACTGGCTACTCATAACACATACTTTTCAAAAGCTTTAGCAGCCTCTGACCAGAGATCACATCATTTTCCTCCTCCCTGTCCCTTTTCCTTCCAGTTGATCAGACTGTCCGCTTTATACCATCTACACAAGTCTTTGTCACTGTCTGGCAGGCAGGGAAGCAGCATTTTACTCTTTGGCCCTGGATTTCTGTCAGCTCCTTGAGCTGTGTTCAAACCTCTCAGCCCTGGACATACTGGACATGCTTTTAAATGACTTCATTTCTACTGTAATGATCACCACCTTAAGGAAGTACACCTGAAGATTTCATAAGTGCTGGTATTGATATTATATGAGAGCAGTTTTCAGAAGTGAATCTCTGGGCTCCATCAGTCCATCGTACGATTCAGCTACAGAACCCATACAGTAAGGGACAAGAAGAAATCAAAGGGCTGCTCTTAGTCGTAGTTTCTTGAAGGTCAGGTTGTTCTGCCAAAATTATCCAGAAGCAAATTGCTTTTTCACAGATCAGCCTGACACTTGAAAATACAGTTTTCCCTTATCAACTTGCAAGAGAAGCAAAGGGCAATCAATGTCCCTGAATTTTTCTGAATGAAAATTCAGATGGCTCTGTTGATATTTCCAGGGGACTCGTGTGCTTTTTTTTTTTTTTTGCCCTTGATCATCAGAGATGCACAAAGGCATATTACATTGGTGGTTTTTATGCAGTAAACAAATAGAAAAATTTCGACAGACTGGCATCCCGTCTGGCGGGTAGGGAGACACACAGTCAATTGTGGGATATCACAGCTGAGAAAGCAGCAGAAAGGAAACCAGAATTCCTATGTTTCTGGTAAAGTGACAGTAGAACATTTGGTACCTAATAAATAATATTTGTAGGATACTTCCATAGCTTTCTGTTAACAGAAGAGTCTCCTATGCAGGACGATTCTCTTCCACAGCACCACTGAATTCCAGAGTAATTCGATCTGTACTCAGAAGCTTAACATTTGTTCTGTGGTCTTGAAGGCTACAGAAGAACTTAAGCTGGCAGAGGGCACAAACACAAATAAAGCACAGAGTGGTGGAGAACCTGGCTGTCTGCCAGAGAGAATGACATTGTGGTGAGCAAGCTGAGACATCTTCCTTTGTGTCTTAGTAATGATAGGAACAATTTGTGGATCCACACTGGTCGTCTCATCTGTTGGAGAAAGCAGTTGACTTAGTCTTGTACTGTGGGATATCACTGCAATATTGTTTGACCTCTTGCTGCTCAAAAAGTGCATCCATGTGTTTGTACATCATTTATAAAGGCCAATTACTGTCCGTAATATCTCAGAGTCCTAAGAGAAAAGAGATGGATCTGCAAGCATTTATCATTGTTTACTGGAAATTAAACAGGCAGTCCCACAGACTATAGAAGTCCTTGGGAAAATCAAGAGAATGAATGCATCATGACACAAGTATATCTCATCTCATTTGTTTCACTATTTCTGGGGCAGAAAAACCCATGAGAATCAGTGGGGAAAGTAGAATACTAACAGGGTCCCTCTGATAAGAGGGTCAGAGGAATCAGCTCCTTGTCACTGAAAGTGTATGCTAAATATGTTTTCTATCTGCAGGTTCAATTTGCCACTGAAAGCTTAATTAGCATTCCTCAGCAACAAGGAAACATTCATGTTTATAAAAATGGTTGGTTTTGGCTGAGGCTTCCAAGCACTCTCTTTACAATGTGCTCCATCGCTATTTTTAAACTGAAAGTGAAATTCTTCAACAACAAAAATGCCATCAACAGGAGTGATGTGTTTCTGAACAGAACAGGGGGTGTTCTGACAAACCTGAAATACAAGGAGCTTAGCTCGAATGCTACCTATAGCAGAAACAGCCTTTCCCCTCCTATCTGTCACAATGAGAAGAAAATGGGGATACTCAGAAGCCAAACAGATTTTTCAACAATTAACAAATGTTAATGATATAATGATAAATTAATAACAGTTGTTTTGATGGAGGAGGGATTCAGAAGCCAAAGTAAAGGAACTGTTAAGGTGCCAGCTGAAGTTTCCTATTGATGGATATGTGCTGAGAGGAGCAGCCACCGCACACCCTACCATAGTCTTATCAGCTGCAACATCTCAGAGGAATGCCACAGAAAGTCACTGGGTCAGGGAAATGCAATTCTTCTGTAGGAGACAGAAAGGACACATCCTGAGTTATACAAGGAGAGGCGAGGCAGGCTTCTCAAAACATCATGCCACCAAATGCACTTTGTTCTGTACTGGAATACTGCAGGTTGCTGC